>NC_134364.1:52326804-52491804 GCF_048569485.1 Anomaloglossus baeobatrachus
ATGTGCACAAGGCCTTCAATACTCCTATAACGCCACGTGCACACATTGACTATTTGGTGAGGTTTTCACCTCCAGTATTTGTAGCCAAAACCAGGAGAGGGTAATAAATGTAGAAGTGGTGCCCGAGTTTCTTTTCCTCTGATTGTTCCACTCCTGGTTTTGTCTTACAAGTACTGAGGTAAAAATCTCACCAAATACTCTGTGCGCGTGGCCTAAACTATCTTTTTAGTGTCTTTCATACTTTTTCTTATTTTATATGATGACTCAAAGTAGCTTTGTGGAACTTGCGTTAAATCTGCAGCTATCTGCCACAAAAATCTTACTGATGAGGGGAAAGTCTGAGGTATTTCAGTGTCAGTGACCGGAGTACAATCAGGTGGAATGAGGTAGCTCCATTTTATCTTGAAGGCTGGTTCTGCACCCACGGGTTTCCAGAGATATCTGCACCGACCTCAGGTCTCCTGACTTTAATTCAATATCTCGAATATTATCTATGAGGCTGTTAAGTTTGGGTCAAGATCCCCTTTGTCAGTCTGATATACGGATGTGAAACCTGCCTTATGCCTCGTTCACATGTCCATGATTGAGCACATACGAAAATAATACTGACGTCATCCGTGTTCTATATTAGTGTGCGATCGGTGCCAATTTTTAGCATCAGTGTATTCACGGATGGATAAATAAATTACAAAGCTTCTCCTATCCTTTGCAATGTTAAGGAGGTTATTCACTATTTTATTTTTATTTTTTTACTTTGTGCCTAAAAACGAGCAGGCACATAGTTGCTAACAAATAATAATAATAATAATAATAATAATAATAATTTATTCATTTATATAGCGCTGTTAATTCCACAACGCTTTACATACATCAGCAACACTGTCCCCATTGGGGCTCACAATCTAAGGTCCCTATCAGTATATTTTTGAATTGTGGGAGGAAACCGGAGTACCTGGAGGAAACCCATGCAAACACGGGGAGAACATACAAACTCCTTGCAGATAGTGTCCTTGGTGGGATTTGAACCGAGGACTCCAGCGCTGCAAGACTGCAGTGCTAACCACTGAGCCACCGTGCCGCCCTAAATCAACTACCTTCCTGTTGTACCTGGCGGCGGCTCAGACAGAGGGGTCACTGATCGCTCCTGCAATTCAGCTGCTGCACATCAACCGAGCGGCTCTTCTTCCAGGCCACTGTGTTGATGGGTGTCATGCTAATTGACAGCCGGCTTCCAGCACATGGCTCGTGAAAAGACGCAGACCTGTGAATAGCAGCATAGATTAAAAATGGGCTCATATATCAGTGAAAAAAAACAAACAAATTCAATACAACTGCAACACTGACCTCTCCCACTGCTCGGGTCCGGCCGCTGCTGCTGCTCGGTGGTGGCTCGAGCGGTGGGCCGGATCCCGGGGACTCGAGCGGAGTTCCTCGCCCGTGAGTGAAAAGGGGAATGGTTTTGGGGATTTATTGTCCGTGACGCCACCCACGGTTGTGGTGAGGTTGTGACACCACCGCTGCTCTGGACGGGGATCCCGGGAGCGATGACAGGGAGCAGCTTGGATGTTTGTTCTCCCCTCTGTGGGTAGGGGGGGTTGGTTGTCCCAGGGCCCGATGAGGGGTAGGGATGGATGGCAGGCGGGTTATGGGGCCTGGTGAGATGCAGGGTCGCGGGGGCAGCGCTGTGCCGCATGGCACGGTGGTACTCACTCAGCCAATGACGAATGCAAAGTCTCCGGTAAAACAAACGGCTGGATGGACGGGTCCCACAGACGGCTGCGGTGTTTCTCCTCCCGGCAGGTTGATGGTGACTGGCTTTCCCTGCACCTGTGTTGTTACGGTTCCAATGGCTTCCCACCGGTAACACGCTCCCCAGCTTGAATGGAGGCTGAGGGAGCCCCTTTTGCCTGCAGGCTCTGGCCCTGGGAACTGTAGCCTTGGCGGTGACTGTGTTTCCCTCTACGGTTTGAGCGGTTGCCTTCAATCGGGTCTTGACTGCTGGGAAACCCCAGAGGTTCCCTTCGCTAACGGATTTGACAAATTTGACGGCGACTCCTAGCCTTGTCGGGGCCCGTAAGCCCTGCCGGATGGTGCTGGCTTCTCTTTGCTCGCCGGTCCGGTACCGCCGGGCCACCGCCCGTCCACGGTCCTTACGGTTCGCTCCAATTAGCCTCTCCTGCAGATGGTCACCACCGTCTGCCAACCTTGCTGTACCGTCCGGGCCACACACCCGGACCGCCTTCAGACTGCTCCACTACCACTTCACTTCCTCACTTCTCAACCTTCAAACTAATCTGCTTTCCTTTTCCCGCCTCCAGGACTGTGAACTCCTCGGTAGGTGGGGCCAACCGCCTGGCCCACCCCCTGGTGTGGACATCAGCCCCTGGAGGGAGGCAACAAGGATTTTGTGTTTTTTGGCTTCGGTGTGCCTAACCGGGGTGTGGGGTGTGTTGGTGTAGTTTTGTGACGACCTGGCTTGTCCAGGGCGCCACAATAGCAGAAACTTTTACTTTTCAATGAAAACTTGTGACTTTTGAACTCCTTGTGATTTTGAAGAGTTTTGCTCCAAAAACTAAGTGAATATTGAATTATTTTCCACGGTAAAAAAAGAAAAGAAGACCTTATACTTTGCTATAGCACTACATTTTCACATTTCACCTAATGCTTGCAAAATGAGAACTTCTCTAAACACATTTACTTCTGTTGCCTCTTCCTGTTGGGCAGCTCCCACCTCCCATATAAAAAAAAAAAATTGGTCCAATTTTTATCCAAAAGTGTTGGATAAATGAAATCTTTTGGTATTCTGTATGTCGTGCAAGTTTTTTTTCAGACCTCCTAGATTTGCATTGACCAGTCTCGTCCGATATGCACGACCATAGGCAACATGTAGAGATTTTTCAAGAGAACAGCTGAGGAAAAAAATCTCAGATCAACACTACC
Source organism: Anomaloglossus baeobatrachus (assembly GCF_048569485.1). NCBI lineage: Eukaryota > Metazoa > Chordata > Amphibia > Anura > Aromobatidae > Anomaloglossus > Anomaloglossus baeobatrachus. Next base: position 52,329,745 of record NC_134364.1, read on the forward strand.
TCATTGAATAACTTTGGTGTGAGTGCAATCCAATATTTATTTTGTTTTTATCGGCCTGCACTCATCCAACACAAATGGCAACAAGGTCTAACAATCATGTGATCCCACTTGTCATCTTCTTGTGAGGTTCCATCTGATGGTTTATCCTTCTGTGACGCTCTGGCCTATCAGGTCGTCACAGGGTATTGTGCAATCTGTCCTTCTGCACGGTATCCACCCTCCTTGGTTACGGGTCCTGGTCCTTTGGTGTTGCTAACAGCTGAGCCAATCAAAATCCTAGGAACACTTTACACTTTATCCACCAGACACACCATTGGGGGGCCTGAAGGGAATAGGGCCGCCAACATGGGGTGTTGGTGAGGGGAAGTGAGGATAGTGACAGTTGAGCAGTGGAGAGCGAAAGGAGAGGTGGTGGAGTGGTGACTCGTGAGGAGAGGTCATGGAGCAGGGCTCCTGTAGATACTAGGTGGCAGACGTTGGTTTGGGCCTGGTAGGAGCTGGAACCCCAGTCGCAGGGGATAGTGTCAAAGGGCACGGACTGCCGAGGAGGGCAGCCGGCGGCCTTGAGCTATCACCGGGCAGGGGCTAGGGCATGACTGGGTACGTGGACCCTAGGCCGGGAAGTAGCTTCACGCGTCCTGGTAATTTACATGACGGGGGTGAAGACTTCAAGCGTCATCCCCCAACCCGCTCCAAAATCGGGGTACTAGCGCACAGATGGGATAGGACTTTCCCAATACAGTCCACAGAAATCCTACGCGTGAACCCTGAGAGCAAGCTCACTCCCTTAGCCACACGGGTGAGCGGGACCCAAACAGTTTCAGACTCGAGGGTCCAAAGAGAAACACAGGTGCCAAGGAAAGGGCAACAGAATAACCGCAACACCAAGGGCACGGACCCAAGTGTGCTCCCTCCAAGCTGCAGTGGTGCTCAGAACTTTGGTTTACAAGCTGTCGGTGTGATTATTTCTGGACTGAGTGACTACACTGGAAACCCTTCTCCTATCCCCAACGGCACCCCACACGCCAACTACCCAATGGGCCCCGGGACACCCAAACCCCCTACCCATGGAGTGGTTAAACATCCAGCTGCTTCAACATCGTCACCGGGCTTCCCAACAGCAGCGGTGGTCTCTCACATTACCATGCACCGTGGGTGGCGTCACGAACTTTCAATCTCCCTGTACATACTCCCCTTTTTCTTTTGACATTCGAGTGTCCGCGTGGACCTCCCGGGTCCGGAGACACCCCTCGAGCCACCGCGGCTCCGAATCAGAGCGGCTCGGCCGCTGTCGCGGGGGGCGGTACACTTCCATGCATAAATGTCAAATGTTGGAAGTTGAAAGGCCATCTGATTAGAAGCGCATGCACAGACTTGCACAGCCTTTGAAAGGCCATCTGATCAGGCAACGTATGAACAGACTTGCACAGAATCATGAAAGGCCGTTTGAACAGCCCCATTGAGACAATTGAGTGACGTCACTGTGATTTGCCATTGGACATGGGTAAGGCCCTGTCCGCATGCTGCGGTTTTTACCTCGGTTTTTCTGCATGTTTTGCTGCAGAAAATGATCAGAACCTTTCTGCAGTCCTTCCCCCAGCAAAACCTATGTTAAAAAAAAAAAAAAAAAAATGCTGTGCGCATACTGCGTTTTTTTTTCACCAACCGGTTTTGCTGCATGTTTTCTGCAGCAAAAAGAATTGCATGTCACTTCTTTTCCGCAGGTACCTGCGGTTTTTGCCATAGATAATGGTCAAAAACTGCAGGAAACAACCTGCGGTAAAACCGCATGCGGTTTTCCGGTGCGGTTTGCTGCGTGTTTTTTTTTTTTTTTTTACCGCAAGTTCGGTAATCTTTCAGAGGGTCCGGAATTTTCTTTAAAAAAAAAATCAATTTTCTAGTGCGCACAGGGCCTAAAGAGGAAACATCAGGACTGATCGTAACAAGAAGATGGAAATTTGGGTCACAAGAATATTTCCTCTCCAGCAGGAACAGGGCAACGAAAGTATATAAATGTATTTAGAAATGTGCTCAATTTGCAAGTGTTATGTTATGGAATGGGAAGGGGTTAAACTTATTTTAGCCCATGGTGAAATTAATTGTAATCTGAATCTTTCTAAAGCTGTGAAATTAGTAATTAATAAGTGATGCTTATTACCATGATCTTACCGGCTATGATACTGTTTTTAGAATATATAAACAATAGCCATATTCTTGTTACCGTTTGCAAAAATCCATTAAAGGTTACGCAGTAACATTTAGATCACATACGTAAAACTGTGGCCTGCAAGCCAAATCTGGCCCGGAGGCTGATTTTATTTGGCCCGTGATGCCAGGTGCCCATTATTGTGTGTGGAGGACTTGTGTGCCCGTTATTGTGTGTGGAGGACTTGTGTGGGGCCCGTTATTGTGCGTGGAGGGCTGTGTGGGGTCCGTTATTGTGCGTGGAGGGCTGTGTGGGGCCCGTTATTGTGCGTGGAGGGCTGTGTGGGGCCCGTTATTGTGCGTGGAGGGCTGTGTGGGGCCCGTTATTGTGCGTGGAGGGCTGTGTGGGGCCCGTTATTGTGCGTGGAGGGCTGTGTGGGGCCCGTTATTGTGCGTGGAGGGCTGTGCGTGGCCCGTTATTGTGCGTGGAGGGCTGTGCGGGGCCCGTTATTGTGCGTGGTGGGCTGTGTGGGGCCCGTTATTGTGCATGGAGGGCTTTGTGGGGCCCGTTATTGTGCGTGGAGGGCTGTGTGGGGCCCGTTATTGTGCGTGGAGGGCTGTGTGGGGCCCGTTATTGTGCGTGGAGGGCTGTGTGGGGCCCGTTATTGTGCGTGGAGGGCTGTGTGGGGCCCGTTATTGTGCGTGGAGGGCTGTGTGCGGCCCGTTATTGTGCGTGGAGGGCTGTGTGGGGCCCGTTATTGTGTGTGGAGGGCTGTGTGGGGCCCGTTATTTTTTTATAGATAGATATAGATATATAGATGATATCCCTATAAGCCCAATAATAAAGGGACTCTGGTCCTTTTTGACTTTTTCTCCTGCGCCATCAACTTTCCTGTTCACTCACTGTCCAGAGATCTGCAACACCACTTCATTCATGTGAACGCAACAACCTCATATATGCGATTGAGGCTGTTAATTTGTGGTCAGGACCCCCGCCGCCGCCAGTCTGGACCGCACAATCCGTACTTGGGCCATGAATACCAGACATGTGAAACTAGACGACGTTAGATGTTAAGAACCCTTACTTCTCTATTACGTTCTTACAGAAGCTTTTAAGGAGTGAAAAATAAATATGCATATTTTTTGTGTAGGGTTTTTTTTTGTCCCCGCCCCCCCGTTTCCCCGTTCATTTCAAGATTCAGTGTTCTTTTAAAATCTAATGTTTTCCTTTATAATCATCTTTGTTTTGAAATTATTGCAGATGTTGGCGACAGTGAGTGAGTAATAAGCCCCCTGTTGTGTAAGTCAGGTTGCAGTTCTTAGTATATTTCCTGAGAAACACATTAGGGATCAGTCATCATCTCCTCTTGTCAATGCATGGCAAGCAGCTGACGAGATACAGCCATGGTGCCCAGCTGTAAACTGTAGGTAGCTGTATTCATTCCTCCAGTCCGCCCACAGCATAAATGCATAGGTCTCCTGTCATGTAAATGGAGGTGGATGGGATCCCAGGCCTCCTTTTCTCGAATATCCCTAACAAGCTACTTTTCAGCTTGAGCTGATGGCAGAAACCCAACAAACTGAAACGGCAACACTCAGCATGGTGTTACACAATGTGCTCCTACATATACTCCGCACAAGAGCAAGTGTTCAGTGCATAATTACAGAAGAATAACGTAAAGAAATTCTCAACAATTATTTCTAGTCAGATATGAATATTCAAACATCGGTTCTCATCCCTGTTCTTGTACAGAATGGAAAGATCCCGATTGAGCGAAGGTTTTCAAGTTTCTCTCACTTGTCTGGGCTCCAGTACCGGGTTTTTCTTCTGATGTGGCTTTGCTCCCGATGGGCACCAGCATCGGCCTTGGTTCCAGTTTCCCCCTATGGGCAGCTTGGTCTGTGCTAGTATGCATCATATCAGATTTCTATTAATCAGAGAAGACCTCTGTTGCCTTTTATCCATGGTCTTTTAAGGCCTACTCAGGTGTCTAAAAGCAAATTAATTTTCAAGTATGTGTGGCGCCCCTGACCCGGTCAGTCACCACTGAGTACTGCACCCATGCTGGGACAGTACTTTCAGGTAATCCTAAAGGCCAGAATGAGGTGTGTACGCACACACATAGCAACCAGGTCTCCCACACCTTTTATATGGGACCCTTGGGTAGTCTCCAGAGGGGGGCTAGCTTTCAAATCTCATCAAGAGGTGGAGTGGAGGGGCTGGGGGCTAAAGTGCAGAGGTTTCTAAGAAAGCGTGGAAAGCCAGTCTGGTAGTGGAGCGCGACAGTCGCGAGGCGGATTTGCGCGCTGCCACTAGTCAGACCCTGCGCGGTGTAGTGACAGTTGGCGGGGGAGAACGGTCACCGAGGAGTGAGAAGAAGAGGGGCTCCTGGTGACTAAGGACGTACGGGGTACAGGTCCCTAGAGCAGACCCTAGTGTAACTATCTGCTAAACCTGCCGGTGAGGGGAACTACAAGTACCTCACCAACCTGACAGAGTCCGAGCCTCAGCAGCAACGCAGGGACCCATAAGGAGACAGAGCGAGAAGCCATCTCACCTGGTCCACGCTGCCGGCAAACAGTCCAAAAAGGGGAGAAAAGGCAGTAGCAACTCCCTGGATAGACCTCCATGGTACTTCAGGTCAGCGGGTTATCCGAACACAGAAGTGCTAGGAAGGCGAGCTATCCTGTTACCCTCAGACTGGCCTGAAGGAGCCCCTGGTCCTACCTGGTTCATCACAGCAACACCCGGGTCAGCTCACCATAACATCTGTGAGAGTAAAAATTAGTTAAATGACTTTTGGACTCTGCCTCAGTTATTCTGGGATCCGTTATTCTACACACCTGAGCCCCTGGGGCCTGCCTCACTCACGGGAGGCCACACCATCTGACTGCAGACCCAATCAGCCCCAGACGCTCATAAAATCTGCAGTGGCGGTCATCCATATCCCTGACCGCAAGCCATGAGTGGCGTCACGACACATACAAAATCGGACATACCTGTTTGCCATATTAAAAGAAGACCCTGTGGCGTCCCTGAAGCTGTACTGACATCCCTGGGGCGACACATATCTACTGTGTGTCCCAGGAAATAATACCTCCCCCGAAAATAAGATCTGGCATGATTTTAGAGTATTTTTGGAGTATGCTTGAAAAATAAGACCTACTCAAAAATAAGCCCTAATTACAATCAGGGCCAGTGTTAGGGGTAGTCAAACTGCACAGGGCCTCCAGCAGTTGTATTCCAAGGTCAAGATTGTTTAAGGACCTTTGAGTTCACAGTCATGTGGCCAAAGGTCTCTTAATTGCAGGAGTCAAAAAGAACTGAACAGGAGACCGGCTGGTGTGCAGGACTGGCATTAGAAGGAAGGGAGAGCAATCTTGACAATTTCACAGGGTGCATTTCCAAACCACTATTTCCCTTCATCAGTACAGGGCAGAATCTGATTGGCTGGATGGGATGCATTTGACAGAGCTGTTGGAAATTTTCATTAGTCTCAGCAGGTATATGGAGACTTGCTTCCATAAGTCTTCCCTAGAGAGTATTACCGGTAAGTCTCCATACCCCAACTTGGACTAAATAAGGCCCTGTATAAAGAGCTTGTCCAAAGGCATCTTATCCAGCCAACAAGTACCCTACTCTTTACCAACCAAAGACCCCAGAAATTAATCAATATATAGATGGGCACCTAGTTTGGCTAATGTAAGACCATTTTCTGGAGAACTATTTTGCATATGTTAAAAGATTTTAATGATGGAAGTAACCCATCACCTATCCAAAACATAGGTGAGAGCTTTAGGATTGGTTGACCACACTGCAGAGCAGGAACTATTACTGGCGGCGTTCTGGAGGAATCTACACCATGAGAAAGCACTGAGAGTCCCGGAACGAGATATAACCGGGCAGACCACTCCAACCAGATTTAACCCTGTCAGCGTCCAACTATAGTTATGACGTTGTTGGTTGTGTTGTGGTGGTGTTGATGATTTATGGGTTGGATGTGATAGTGAATGTTTACTGTATCAATTCTTGCACTTCTCATCTCAATACTTGGCTTTATCTATTTGCTATCATGTACTGTGTGTATTTCTGTCTGTTCATATGCCTTCTATAAAGTTATTTTAGCCCTCTTTGCAGTTTGTTTTTTTTTAGCAGATAATATTTTGACATCCGCATCAGATTTCTAACCAATTTATATTGTATAGCGTGATTGCTTTACATTATCTGAGATATCGCTGGATCAGCAGCTTTAGGGTAGTCAGGTATCATCAGGACTTGACATGTTCTCACTTTGGCTCATAGTTTTAGCCTTTTTTTTTTAAGATTTTGAATTTTGTTTTGTGTTTGGCTTACTTTATAATTAAAGGATTTGTTGGGTGATCCCATCTAAATTGCACATCCTCTTTTTCTCTCAACATCAATATGCTTTGGATCGGTGATAGCTTTTAATGAGACTAACCTTTACGTTCAAAAGCTCTGCAGCCTTATTACCTTGTCCAGTGTTGCACTTGGTGTATGACTACTTATATAACATCTAATTGACTTTGTAGATAAGTCAATTATTGATCTTCGATGTTCTGTTGCTGTATAAAGCCATTAGCCTTAAAAAAAAAAAAAAAAAAGGAATCCCTGTATTTGCTATGTTTTCTTTGCAATGTCCGGCTGTCACGATAACTATGGGGAAATACCAAAGAGACAGCGAAAAGGGGAAACCTTGAGTCTAGGGGAGGAGATGGTGACCACTGATAAAACCCTCCACTAGGCCCTGATGTCTCTAGATAGGTTCCGCACCGAGCAGGATACCTGGCCCTGGCTGACCTGAACTGAGCCATAGGTAATGAACGGGCGGGATGAGCACTAGTCAACCCCTGTTACGCTCTCACCACCAGGGATGAGACGGCAAGTTCAGGGAGAGCACTTACCAAGGGTGAGGTGGACCCACTGGCCCACAGGGGGGACCCAGACCCACCCAGACAAGGGAGCGGCGGCATCCAGGGACTGTGGCATCTGAGTCGGGGCTAGGTGGCCGCAGGACATGGGGACAGGCAAGGTCACACGGGATTAGCACGGGTACACCTTACAGTTCAGAAATGAGTCAGGATCAGGCTGGTCCCAGGACCTAGAAACGGATTAGGAATTCTGGCAAGACGGATCAGTTATTCAGGCTGTTCACAGGACACAGAAATACATGCAGGACTGATCAGGGATACTGATTGGTACCGTACACAGACTGGCAGGAACACAGGACAACAGACACTGGAGGTAATCGGGCAAGGCTCCAGCCAGCGGGCAGAGGTCATCAGACACTGGCCATTGGGTAAGGTTCTAGACATCGGGCAGAGGTCATCATACACCGGACATCGGGACAGTAGAGGACCAATTCAACACGTTAGTGGCAGTGCAGCAGAGCAGGGAACCGTGTAAGTAACTTAAAGGAAACAGCAATGGTATCCCAGCTGAGTAGGGGGAGGAGAGAGCAGGGACATCGGCGCAAGGACGCACTGAGGTGCCAGTGTAGGTATTCAACCAGAACGCCGACGTTACAACCCCACTAAGTCCTAAAGAACACACAAGGGAAAGCAAACAAATAACTTATCTCCAAGATGACTTGGGGAGAGAAACAGCAACATACAACAACATTTCTCCAGATGATTACAGGGCGACTGCTTGCAATAAGGACCATATAGACGCTTAACTCTATCGCCAGCAACATACCAAGGGGAAATGCAGGTATATAAAGACAGAGGGTGAGGGCTAATGATTAGCAGCTGAAAGGAAAAGATCTCCGAAGGGTCCTAGAGGGGGGGAAAAGTAAAGCCAAACCGAGAAGACACACAAAACTCCATTCACACCACAGAGGAAAGGATGGACTATCAAGGAGCAGTTTGTGTAGCCAAACATAGCGACCTTCTGCAGCCGGACACCACAAGGTTGTCTGTCAACAGTGACACATCTGTGACACCGGCTGTCCAATACAGTACTGCATCATGTTAGCCACTGGACACTATTTGCAGTCACCTCATTATTCTAATAACACAATATATTGGTCACTTTTGTTAATAGTTATCATTGATGACTCACCCAGACCTGCTGAGGCAGCTTTTATAGTTAATACAATTGCATTCAGTGACTTGTCCTGAAATCGCCCTTGGTGTACGGCCATTACGTGTAGGCTTATTGCTGGTAAACCCTCGCTGGCAGGACCGCTGGCTGTATTTACATTAAGGATAAGACTTTGTTTAGTGAAATGTATCTGCTTCGTAATCCAGAATGCAATAATTCTCTCTATATTGATAGCTGCCATTTGTAATTGCTTCCCATGGACAATGGACAGTAAAAATAGCTTTTCAAATGTAAACTTAAATTTCTGGAAAATGTTATGTTGTCTGTTCTTCCCATACTACGTTCTCGGCTACAATCAATCTATAGCCGGTTTTATATCCTTCTGCGGAGACTTTCTACAAGATTTTGAAGGTTCCTGTAGGAATGTTTGCTTGTATATCCTGCAGAAAATTTGAGAGATCCGAAACTGATGTTGAGAAGAGGGCTGAGCTCTCAATCCCTAGTTCATCCCAAAGGTGTTTGGTGGGGTTGAGGTCAGGGCTCTGTGTGGTTGTTCGTTTTTCCACACTAAACTCCCTCAACCATATGATCTGATTTAATACATTGGACCCGTGGAAGCCCAATTTGTGGGCGAAACGGCCGTCGTCCAGTCTTGAGGAGCCAGCTCACAGTGTGCCTCCGGCTTTCTACTATGCACGTGTTTGAATAAAAGAAAATCCTTCACAGCGGACAGAGTGCGGTCATCCTTTATTCTCACCTTTATCCATGATTTAATACATTGGCGTCCTCCAAAGAAAGTATTAGCACTTTCAGTAAGCTGCTTAGATATCAAATTGCCTCTACAGGGTGGAAGAACATGAACTGTAGTGCCATCCATTGGAAATTAGCCTTGCCATATGACTGACACGCTAGGTACGGGGAAGTACTAAGCGAGCAGCAAAAGGTAAGGGAAGGGTACCCCTCTGTCTAGCGAAGGGGGAGATGTGACCCCCAGACTAAATTTACTGCTGGACCCTGGGGTTCCTCATCACCCTAGATAGGTCCCGCACCTATGCTCCAAACCGAATACCTGACCCTAGGTATCCCTAATTCTGGGCCCTAAATAGGGAATGGATGGGATGAGCACTTTGTCAACCCCACTAAATGCTAAAGGAAGACACAAGGGGGACACACAGGGAAAAGTGCATGAACCACTTATCCACAGATGACTCAAGAGAATACTGGGTGAAAGGCGAGCTCCTGCTGCGTCCAAAAGAGGGAGTGATGAAAATCCAGCTACCTAGTATAATGAATACTGACAGCAGGAACAATAGAAAGTCAGTGAGCATTTTGCGCAGCCAAACACTGTGAACGTCTATTATCAGAAACCACATGACTGTCTGTTACCTGTGACCATGACTTAGGATAAAAGATAACCTAGAATATCAATTTCCAGACCCATGTTTGGGGTTGTTGCCCCTCGTCAGTGCAAAGGAGATCTGACTGGGGTCGAAGTTGTATTGTAACATAAGGTCATTAGAAATCGGCATTCTTTCACAAATGTTACCAAAGGCAGGGTGCATGATGAGGACTGGACTGGATGTTATTCATGTCAGAAAATGGGACTTCTTGAAAAAATGCAATTAAGAGGTGTGTCCCAATACTAATTTTATATAGTTTATGGCACAGGAGTGTCTTCAGGGTGCTCTTAAATTTGCAGGTTTAGCCAAGTATTATGATGGGTTTTAGACAGCTGCCTAATCCACCTACTCATGGTAAATGAAAAGCTGCCAAAGAGTCATTGATTTCATGCTGAACCTGAAAAGCATTGTGTTATGAACATAAACACTCTCACACACGGGTAACAGAAAAAGGGAAGGCCTACTCCAGGGAGACACCACACCTAACTGGTCCCTGTTCAGATTAGAAATACCCCAGCGACAACTCAAAAATACATCTTGGACTTAACTCCATAAAAGGCTATTGAGGGGTTTCTCGTACCGCCTGAAGGACCACAGGAGGAGGGGCTGCAAGACACTGCCAAGAAGGGGAGAATAGTGTAGGAAGATACTAAAACCCCTTCATATAAGGTAGTGAGGGGAAAGCTAGTGAGAGCTACAAATAAGCGGATCAAGACAAACCTCCCAGAAACCTAAAAGAGGTGAAAGGAAAAGGTGCTGGGAAGGAAATCCAAATAACTGAAGGAACTAAACTGGTGTTTACTCAACAAGATAAACCCCTCACAGGTCACCAGATGGAATCCCCAAACAAATCCATGACACATTGATGATTTCCATGATGCACCCTTGGCCATATAAAGTAGGTTTGGTGTCCTACAGAAAACAGACATGGCAGAAGTAGACAGGACCAGGGGTGGACATATCATTGGTGCAGCCGCACAGGGGCCCAAGAGCTAAGGAGGCTCATTTCTACCTCCCAAAGTAGGTGGAATTGTGCATTTTGTTTAGCTTTTTGGCTGCAAAGGGCCCATATATTGTCCTTTCACAGGCACCCTTTTCTGTCTGTGTCCACCAGTGGACAGGACACAGATGACATCAGTTACCTGTAGCCTAATATTGTGCTATGCTCTTCTGTCCAGTGTCTTTGAGATGCTGGTGTGTTATGAAGACCTCTATATATTGGTGTGCATTGCATTAAACTATTTTGCACTATTTGGCATCTGTTTTACCCATAAATTCATCACTAGGATAAAGCATCAAACAGATTCCTGGTCAATTGGATCTGTCTAGAACAGAACAAATAGGAGAAGGGAAATGACAGATTTTTCCCGTTCTCATATAGAGCTACATACAGATGCTGGCTGTCAGTTTAGCGTTGACAGCTTGATGCTGTAGATGAGTCTTTTGCATGATAATTTGCTTATTCTGGTCTTTGATATTGGCATAAATCCTGGGGAAAAAACATATAACATTAAGGAACTAGCAAGATACTGATGTCGTGTCTATATTTTTACCATTTATACACTTCTAGATGTCGTCCCATTCATATGTAGTGTCCTTCTTGAGGGCAGCATTGAAAACAAATAATCTCTTGCTTCATATCTTTTATTTATAAAGAGCCAATGTATTCTGTTCTGAGGGAACATATCAATAAAACATGCAGAGCGCATGGTGCCGAGGTAATACACTCTGGTACAATAGACGGGTCCTGTTGCTGGACACATGGGATTGAAACACCTGCCACCATTGTCAGGCATCACGTCTCCTGGCCCCTTCCAACCGCTAATAAACCAGTATAGTCCTTATCATGGATCTGAGGCTGTGAGGATGGGCGCTGAAAATCAAATCAATATTTCAAGAATGGTGACACTCTAGGGCTATTTTAAGGACCATATTCTCGACAGAGTAAAGTGCACTGCAAGTGTATAGATTCAGTAAAAATCAATATACCGTGGTGTATCGTTGATAACTGCTTTCCTATCGTGCTTTATTCCGTGTGTTCACGTTTCTTGTTTCCGACAATGCAGACCATTGAGGAAATTATCTATATTCTACGGATCCTGTATACACAAGATATGGCATCAATGAAGTCTTAAGAGGAACTGGACAGCTGCCCTAGCCGCCCTCAAACTGCCACCATATATGTATACAACCTTTCCAAGCATTCTAACAAACTCCTTTTGTCACGCATGGTGTAGAATATGTCTGTATGTGTGTGACACGCGATTAGATGAATGGGCGTCTGATGCACTACCAAAAAAACACCACAAAAGGGGAAACAACGGGGTCACGATACAATGGACGTCCCTGCCGTTAGGGAGAGGGGTGAGGGGCCACCTCCTGCACTCACCTCAAACTAACTCCTGAACTCCCAAACGTCCCTATACAGGTTCTTTCAACCTGTTGGCGAGCAAGATACCTGGGTCCCTCAGCTGGCTCTAAACTCACCCTGTCTAGTGAGTAGGTCAACGAGTTCACTAGACTCGCAGCTAAACTAATTAACATGGAGGGAAAGGTAAGACAGACTGCGGGAATAAATAGGATACAAAACACCTAACTTCACCGTAGCAGAAGGCTTCAATAATAGCAGGTGGATGGACACAGGACAAAACCTCAGCAGTACCTTCCACCAGGCTGGCCAGTGTAGGAATGGATTCTAACAGCAGAAGGGTCTGCTGGGAAAGCTCCAGTATTTAACCTACATAGGCAGGGGCCCAAAGCAACATCAGCTAACCTGCCCTGCTCAGAGGCTGCTGGCAACAAAACTGAAATTAACTCATGAGATGCCAAAGGAATGGAAACTTTGTTTAAATGAGGAGTCAAGATGGAGCTGGGAGGCTCCAGTCCTAAGGCTGTCACTAGTCTCAAAACAGCAGGGAGACGACCATGACAGACACCTTTTTTTTGTGGCTTAGCAAACTAGTATATAATAAACTTTGAAGCTGTGCTTATACTATGCAAATTAGTAGTCAAATAGTTGGCGGAGGGAGGGGGACATTGATTAGCCTGATCCTCCCTCTCATCATGAACATATGATATGATTTGGAAGGGCGACAATTCCACAGAATCTGAAAATATTGAAGATGATTCTCTCTGTCCCTGGGAATGTGCAATGCAGCCGGGTGCATGTCCTCGGTCCACAGTGCATGCCCAGGGAGGAAGCTGGGGGCTTGAAAAGAAGAAAAAGGTTCCAGCTCCAAGATGATGAAAACAAAATGTTCTTTATTCCATTTCAAGCATTAAAAACATATGTGGCAAATGTGGGGATAGGGAAAAAACAGCGAAGCGTTTTGAATGCTAGCTGCGTCATTTTGAATTTGGACGTGGCTAAGGTTCGAAACGCGTCGCCGGATTTTCCTTATACCGCATGTTTGCCTCAAATGTTTTTAATGCTTGGAATGGAATAAAGAACATTTTGACTTCATCTTGGAGCTGGAACCTTTTTTTTTTTTCTTCTTTTCAAGATTTCTATTTACATTTGATCAGGACACACTTGGTCAATGATGGTGAGTGAACAAATTCTCTATTATCAAGAAGCAGGGATGCCAAACTCTGACAGCCAAGAAGGAGTTGTGCATTTACCAGCCGAAAACATAGAGCCGGTCTTAACAGCCCCCATATGCCACCAATAAAACACAACACGCCATAACTGTATTTACATTAACCTATTCGTACGGTTCACTTGGAGCTCCTTTGTGGCTGGTCGAGTCCAGCATTACTACTGGCTATTTGGGCATAAGCAGTACACAAATTAAAATTGGGGATTATACACCAGGCTTTATTGCGCATTCCCAGCGACGGAGAACATCATATACCGGTGCGATATTTGCAAAGATCGGTCGGTGACGTCGCTCTTGCATGCTCACGTGATCAGAGGGAGGATAGTCCAGGGTAGTCAATGCACCCCCCCCCACCTTGTCAACCACTAAGTTGTATAGCACAAGCGCAGCATCAAAGTTATATTAATTCAGCAACCGTGGAACTACATGAAGGGGCTTGTTAGGATCCAGGGAATGGTTGCTGTATTTAGATGGTGGCAGTTTAGGGGGGTTAGGGCAGCTGTCACGTTCCGTTTTAAAGTTTAATTTATGGATCCATCCATAAGTAATAGACCCTTGTGGCAAGTAAGAAGCTCAAAGTCAACCCTTAATAGGATTGTTCTTTTATAAACCTTCAGAGTTTATTATGTCAGTGCCTGAATCCTCTGTTAGATCATGAATAGACAGTAGAACATGTAAGTTCTTTACTAGTTTTAACATTAGACGGTAATAGATCAAATTCAAGCTGACAAAAAAGATATTTGTAGACGTTCTTTAAAGAATTTCTCCCCTGCCCACCCCCCAACAAAAAAAATATATTAGTACATTGCCCTCTTCTGCTTTTATCTGTGTTACTGATCAATATTCCAACAGTACCTTTAGAGGAAAATGAAGTGGTACACGGTGCCTGCTGAAAGTGAAGGGGTGCACGGTGCCTGCTGAAAGGGAAGGAGTACACGGTGCCTGCTGAAAGGGAAGGAGTGGACGGTGCCTGCTGAAAGGGAAGGGGTGCACGGTGCCTGCTGAAAGGGAAGGGGTGCACGGTGCCTGCTGAAAGGGAAGGGGTGGACGGTGCTTGCTGAAAGGGAAGGAGTGCACGGTGCCTGCTGAAAGGGAAGGAGTGCACGGTGCCTGCTGAAAGGGAAGGGGTGCACGGTGCCTGCTGAAAGGGAAGGGGTGCACGGTGCCTGCTGAAAGGGAAGGGGTGCACGGTGCCTGCTGAAAGGGAAGGGGTGCACGGTGCCTGCTGAAAGGGAAGGGGTGCACGGTGCCTGCTGAAAGGGAAGGGGTGCACGGTGCCTGCTGAAAGGGAAGGGGTGCACGGTGCCTGCTGAAAGGGAAGGGGTGCACGGTGCCTGCTGAAAGGGAAGGGGTGCACGGTGCCTGCTGAAAGGGAAGGGGTGCACGGTGCCTGCTGAAAGGGAAGGGGTGCACGGTGCCTGCTGAAAGGGAAGGGGTGCACGGTGCCTGCTGAAAGGGAAGGGGTGCACGGTGCCTGCTGAAAGGGAAGGAGTGCACGGTGCCTGCTGAAAGGGAAGGGGTGCACGGTGCCTGCTGAAAGGGAAGGGGTGCACGGTGCCTGCTGAAAGGGAAGGGGTGCACGGTGCCTGCTGAAAGGGAAGGGGTGCACGGTGCCTGCTGAAAATGATAAGCTCGTGTGTGTGTGTGTGTGTGTGTGTGTGTGTGTGTGTGATAAAAATATATAAGGAATAATTGCTTTAATTCTTCAGGACATCAGACCTTCTTTAGTATCGGATTTACACTTTGTCTAAGGCCCCCTTCACACGTCCGTGAAAAACACGCACGTGTGTTACGGGCCGTTTTTCGGGTCCGTGTCCCGTTTTTGTGTCCGTTTTTATGGTTCGTGTGGCACCTGTGTGAATTGCGTATGCTAGCCGTGTTTGTGTGCAGAACGTCCGTGTGTGCGTGTGGAATTAACGTGTATGTGTACGTGGAATGTCCGTGTGGAATTTCCGTGTGTGTGATGCACAATGTCGTTTATAAATGTCGGCTGACAGCTGACAGAGTTGCGCGATGAGAATGAACTCGGGTGAACTTCACCCGACTTCATCCTCATACCGCGGCTCTGTCTGTGTCGAGTACTGATTAGCGGTCACCTGTGAAGGATTCACCGGTGACCGCTAATTCCCCGAGTGACTGAAGTTTCCCCCCCTCTCTCATACTCACCGTTCCCCGATCTCCGGCGCTGCACGGCATTCACACTGCTGCGGCGGCTTTTACTATTTTGAAAAAGCCGGCCGCTCATTAAACAATCTCCTATTCCCTGCTTTCCCCGCCCACCGGCGCCTATGATTGGTTGCAGTGAGACACGCCCCCACGCTGAGTGACAGGTGTCACACTGCACCCAATCACAGCAGCCGGTGGGCGTGTCTATACTGTGCAGTAAAATAAATAAATAAATAATTAAAAAAAAACGGCGTGCGGCCCCCCCCAATTTTAATGCCAGCCAGATAAAGCCATACGGCTGAAGGCTGGTATTCTCAGGATGGGGAGCTCCACGTTATGGGGAGCCCCCCACCCTAACAATATCAGTCAGCAGCCGCCCAGAATTGCCGCATACATTATATGCGACAGTTCTGGGGCTGTACCCGGCTCTTCCCGATTTGCCCTGGTGCGTTGGCAAATCGGGGTAATAAGGAGTTATTGGCAGCCCATAGCTGCCAATAAGTCCTAGATTAATCATGTCAGGCGTCTATGAGACACCCTCCATGATTAATCTGTAAATTACAGTAAATAAACACACACACCAGAAAAAATCCTTTATTAGAAATAAAAAACACAAACATATACCCTGGTTCACCACTTTAATCAGCCCCAAAAAAGCCCTCCATATCCGGCGGAATCCAGGATGCTCCAGCGTCGCTTCCAGCTGTGCTGCATGGAGGTGACCGGAGCTGCAGAATACACAGCCGCTCCTCTCACCTCCACACAGCAACTGAAGACAGCCACGCGATCAGCTGAGCTGTCACTTAGGTTACCCGCGGCCACCGCTGCATCCACCGCTGGATCCAGTGACTGCGGGTAACCATAGTGACAGCTCAGCTGATCGCGCGGCTGTCTTCATTAGCTGCGTGGAGGTGACCGGAGCGGCAGTGTCTTCTGCAGCTCCTGTCACCTCCATGCAGCAGCGCTGGATGCGACGCTGGACCATCCTGGATTCCGCCGGACATGGAGGGCTTTTTCGGGCTGATTAAACTGGTGAACCAGGGTATATGTGTGTGTTTTTATTTCTAATAAAGGATTTTTTCTGGTGTGTGTGTTTATTTACTGTAATTTACAGATTAATCATGGAGGGTGTCTCATAGACGCCTGACATGATTAATCTAGGACTTATTGGCAGCTATGGGTGCCAATAACTCCTTATTACCCCGATTTGCCAACGCACCAGGGCAAATCGGGAAGAGCCGGGTACAGCCCCAGAACTGTCGCATATAATGTATGCGGCAATTCTGGGCGGCTGCTGACTGATATTGTTAGGGTGGGGGGCTCCCCATAACGTGGATCTCCCCATCCTGAGAATACCAGCCTTCAGCCGTATGGCTTTATCTGGCTGGCATTAAAATTGGGGGGGACCGCACGCCGTTTTTTTTAAATTATTTATTTATTTATTTATTTTACTGCACAGTATAGACACGCCCACCGGCTGCTGTGATTGGGTGCAGTGTGACACCTGTCACTCAGCGTGGGGGCGTGTCTCACTGCAACCAATCATAGGCGCCGGTGGGCGGGGAAAGCAGGGAATAGGAGATTGTTTAATGAGCGGCCGGCTTTTTCAAAATAGTAAAAGCCGCCGCAGCAGTGTGAATGCCGTGCAGCGCTGCGCCGGAGATCGGGGAACGGTAAGTATGAGAGAGGGGGGGAAACTGACCGACAGACTGTGAGAGAGGGACAGACAGACAGAGAGACCGACAGAGAGACAGAGAGACCGACCGACGGACTCAGGGAGATTGACCGACATACACAGAAATAGAAAGAATAGCCGACATCACTAGAAATAAAAACACCAAACGGACACGGACTATAGGTAGATGCATACGTGTTTACTAACGTGTGTGCACATACCCATAGACTTTCATTGTGTCCACGTGTGCGTGCTCCGTGCAGATAACGGACATGCATCCGTGCAAAACGCACACACATACGGATCACGGACACGCACACACGGACATAATGAAATAACGGACGTGTGACCACAATCATAGATTAACATTGGTGCACGTTTGGCCGTGTCTCCGGCATATACGGAAACGGACCAAACACGCACGTGTTTCACGGACATGTGAAGGGGGCCTAAGGTGTCATGAACACAAGTGATTTTCTCACACAAGAAAAACCGTCAAGAGTTCCATCAAAGTATGGTCTGAGTTCATCTATCTTTCTTTGAGAAAAAAAAATTCTCCACCTTCTCTTATCAGTTCTTGAAAAATGGACAGCACATGGATGCCATCTACTTTTTTTTTTTTTTTTCATGGACCCATAGAATTTTTGATTGCCAAGTTTGAGCTGACACTCGGATGAACATTGAACATGTTTCTACAACTTTTTCACGGATCACTCCATCCACAAAAAAAAAAATCAGTCATCAACAACCCCATACTGTAAAAAACGTGGCATTGTTAGATGAAAACCTGAGATGTGAATGAACCTGAAAAGGTCTACAAATGGAAATCCCATCTGCTAATAAGGCATTTAAGGATTGATTTTCTGAATGCCGCAATCCATTTAAATCTAGACTCCATAGACTTTTGTCTAATGCAAAGAAGTTGCTTCTCTTGTGTATATATATATATATATATATATATATATATATATATATATATATATATATATATATATATATATATATATATATATATATATATTATTAATAAATATATCCACACATGCATACAGTATATATTAATTAATAGAAATTTATATATGATATATAATTTTTTATTAATATATATAATTTTCTATTTTATATATACTGTGTGCATATACACACATACATGCATACACAGTATATATAAATTAATAATAATAAAATATTATATAATAAAACTAATACAAAAATTATATATAATATTTTTTTTTATTGATATTATTTTTTTTTTTTTTTTTTTTTTTTTTTAAACTTGATGACCCTTTAAGTAGCACTTGACATAATACCAGTGAATGAGTTTTGTGGCTGATCTCTGGGTGTGATCAGGGTTGTATAGTGTTTTCTTGTATGGGCAGAAACCACAATATGATTCACTGAATGCCTGGATGAGACATGGTAGTAATATGATTACCGCAGTTTAGTTCTGAAGACAACACAAGTTCTCCTCGCTGTATGCAGCTGTCCACAGCTGCCAGATAAATGGTCTCAGATAACATTGCCCAGAAATTACCAAGTAATTTTCAGTTATTTAGCTGGATAATACAGAAGATGTTTGGAAACAATTACTAGAGTTGTGTCATTTCTTTTTACTGGAAAGTATTTGGAAATCTGAATACTTCTTCTATTAAATCTAAGCATAAGGGAAAAATAATATGTAATTGCATTTTTCAACCCTTGGAATAAACCTGTAACTCAATTTTCTATTAATACTTACAAATTACATTGGAAATAATAGAAGACATTGAGCACAGAAGAGACACAGTAACTGAGTAATCCAAGATAAATCCATTTTTAAATTAAACATTTCCTATACAGTAGTGAATGTTCCTATAATGGAGGTTTGACATGAAATGAATGCTTCTGGTTATAAGTAGGGATAAGCTGACCCGTGGAAGTTCAGGTACGCTGGGTTCGGCCGGACTGTAGGTAA
Source organism: Anomaloglossus baeobatrachus (assembly GCF_048569485.1). NCBI lineage: Eukaryota > Metazoa > Chordata > Amphibia > Anura > Aromobatidae > Anomaloglossus > Anomaloglossus baeobatrachus. The sequence goes on from NC_134364.1 coordinate 52,348,748, forward strand.
AAGTTCAGTTCAGAACCTGAAATTGACTCCGTATCCTATAGAAGTCAATAAGGACCTGACCTTTTGTGCACTAAGATGATCATAGTAAGGGTTAGGTGTTACAAAAGGAAGGAAAATGGGGGTAAGAGCAGGACAATTGCCCTGGAAATGGCTTGGGCTATGTGCGCACTAGAAAATTACTTTTTCTTAAGGAAAAACTGGACCCTGTGAAAGAATCCCGCACCTGCGGTAAAAAAAACGCACCAAAACCACAATTAAATCCGCATGCGGTTTTGGTACGGAATTTCTGCGGTTTTGCCGCAGGTTGGTCCCTGTTGTTTTTTACCAATGGCAAACCGCAGCAACCTGCAGAAAAGAAGTGACATGCAGAAGAAGACATTCCGCAGCAGAAATTCTGCGGGTAAATTTGCAGGGACAAAAAAAATCGCAGTGTGCGCACAGAATTTTTTTTATCCCCATAGATTTTGCTAGAGAAGGACTGCAGAAATGTTCTAAACATTTTCTGCAGCAAAATCCGCGGCAAATCCGCAGCGTGCACACAGGGCCTTTAAAGGAGTTCTGTAACCAATCATGGTTAAATAGGAAGTAAAGGAATTAAAATTGAGTGCCGCCGCAGAGCTTTTTTTTTTTTTTCCCGCGTTCCACTGCAGAGCGTGTTTTAGGAGTATACAGAGTGAGGCGTAAGAGGAATAACCTAGCACTGACCCGTACTCGAGCAGCATCCTGTCCCTACACTAGTCAGAGCACAATTGTGGCGCCACCTGTGATCCGGCGCTTATACAGCTCTGATAACGTGGTGCACTGGCCAATCACAGCCATGCCAATACTCTGCATGGTTGTGATGGCTGCAAAAGTGCGCACACTGAAAAAGCTTGCTGATTGGCAGCGCTGCAGCCTTTCAACCTACTTTATTCAGCATCCAAATTCGACCACAGGCTTCCATGAGAAGTCCCTCTTTGGATTTAAGCACCATGCTGTATGAACCTGGAACTTTACAGTTTGGGTTTGCTCATCCATAGTTAGAAGTATACATCCAGTAAAACCACATGTCTATGTATAGTTTTGTTTTTTTTTGGGGGGGGGGTTATCCCCTCTGTTACAAAAATAGTGGTAAAATTGCAATTTTTGTATAGCCTCTGAATTTGTTTGCTGCAGTTTTTACAAAGATCACAGTGTAATTGTACCGCCCCAGCAGTGATCGAACCGCTCGGATCCAGGTGTCTCTACTCGTGGCTCAAGGGTCTCCGGACCAGAGGGCTTAGGGTCACTCTAAAGCCTGCTATACATGTTACGATTTCGCATACGATATCTTATGCGATCCTAACCGCCCCCATCATATGTGCGGCACGTTCAATTTGTTGAATGTGCCGCACAAACTATTAACCCCCGTCGCACGTACTTACCCGTCCATATGATCTCGATGTGGGCGGCGAACGTCCACTTCCTGGAGTGGGAGGGACGTTTGGCGTCACAGCGACGTCACGCGGCAGCCGGCCAATAGAAGCAGAGGGGCGGAGATGAGCGGGATGTAAACATCCCGCCCACCTCTTTCCTTCAGCATTGCCGGCTGGAGCCGCGGGAGGCAGGTAAGATCTGTTCAATGTTCCCGGGATGTCACACACTGCGATGTGTGCTGCCTCGGGAACATTGAACAACCTGACGTGCAATTCGTCAGGATTCAACGACGTGTATGCGATGAACGTTTTAACGTTCAATCACAATCGCACGTACCTGTCACACACTGCAATGTACCTTACGATGCCGGATGTGCGTCACTTAAGACGTGACCCCGCCGACACATCGTAAGATATATTGTAGCGTGTAAAGCGGGCTTAAAATGTAATAGGAGATTTACAGGGGATTGGATGGTTTGTGACGCCACCCGTGGTATGCGGTAATAGGGAGTACCGCCGCTGCCGTTGGGGGTACCTGGGTGATGGAATGGGGGGCAGCCAGATGATGTTACCCTCCACGGGTAGGGAAGGCCCCGGGACTCTAGATGGATGGATTGCAGGGGAGCGCAGACTCGCTGGGAGCAGGGGGGTGATAAAGTACTCACTTAGAGGGAAAGCAGACGCTGACAGCGTAGTAAACCAAGTCTTTGGGTGCCGCTGCCCTCTTGGGGGGGAGCTCATCCGGCTCTCCGTCCCCTGCAGTACTGCCTGATGGTCCGGAGCCTGCCTCCGTGCGCAAATTTAGTAGTGTCCAAGTGGCCCGGAAGATTGAAGCTATCCGGGCCTTGCTCCACACTTTGTGTGAAGGAGCTGTGCTCTCAGGAGCTCACGCTTAGGATTTCAGTGGGCTGCTTTGGTTGGAAAGCCCTATCCCCCTCGTTGCGCTAGTGCCCCCAATCTCTGAGCTTCGTGGGGACAGTTCATAAAGGCCCTATCCTCTGCAGGTTAATTGCCGGGTTGCTTGAAGCCTCTCCCCGACCTAGGGTCCAGTACCCAGATGTGCTTTCGGTCCCAGACCGGCTATTATACTTGAACTACCGACCATCCTCCAAGACTAAGTCCAGGTACCCAGTCCCAATATCCTGCAACCGGGTCTCGGACTCCTCCGGGTCCAGACCACTGTCTGCAACCCGATCTTCTCTCTCCCTTCGCTCCCCTGGAGCCAACTCACTTGACACCTCCCTGCCTGACCCCTAGGTGGGCGGCCCTATTCCAACTTAGCCGCCCACTGGTGTGCCGCACAGGGTGTGGTGCAAGGTGGGATTGGGATTTTTGGATGCTGATGGAGGCAGTGCTGCAGGTTGGGAACCCGGAACCAAGAGGGGTTGAGTCCTGCACTGGGAGATAGAGCGTGCAGTACCCTGTGACGACCTGACTAGTAAAGGGGCGTCACATAAGGGTTCGGTTCCACTTGCGCATAGCTTCCAATGCGAGGGCATCTGAGGCGATGTACTAATGACCCTCTGCGTCACCCGAGGGTCATTCAACTGTGATGTAATCTTGCGATCGTAACACAGCTGCGGAGAAGAGGAAGGGAACACTTTCTCCCCATCTTCTCCGCTGTCTCTCTGCATATATCGCACTGCAGTCGGATGACATGCAAGTGCAGTGCAATGTTTCACACGCTCCCATAGACTTGTATGGGCGTGCGTGAGCTGAGACTTGCTGCCAAACGCAGCATGCTGCAAATCATTATGCATGCCCCTGTGGCATGAGAACTCAATCGCAGATGGACACTGCCCCATAGTTTTGCACTGGTGCGAGTGCAATCTGATGTTTTATCGGATCACACTCGTACTGAAAATCGCAATTAGAACAGTACCCTGAATGGAATAAACTGCAGCACGTGGACTCATCCATTTATCGGAGGTTCTCCAGATCTATGAATCTAAAGTCCGGTCAACTTTCCCATGTATCCTTTTAAAAATCTGGGCTGTCATTGAATGGAAACGTTTTCTGTACATCTGTCGCGGGCGGAGGAGGGGACGCTGCGCTCTCCCACTGCTCGGGTCTGGCTGCCGCTGCTGCTGCGGCCGCTGCTGCTGCTCGGTGGTGGCTCGAGCGGTGGACCGGATCCCGGGGACTCGAGCGGCGCTCCTCGCCCGTGAGTGAAAAGGGGGATGATTGGTTGTGGGGGTTTTGATTATGGATATTGTCCGTGACGCCACCCACGGTTGTGGTGATTTTGGTGACACCACCGCTGCTCTGAACGGGGATCCCGGGAGCGGTGACAGGGAGCCGCTGAGTTGTTACTTCTCCCCTCCGTGGGTAGGGGGTTGGTTGTCCTGGGGCCCGGTGATGGGGTAGGTAGTGATGATGGCAGGCGGGTTGCGGGGCCTGGTGAGGTGCAGGGTCGCAGGGGCAGCGCTGTGCCGTACGGCACGGGGGTACTCACTCAGCCAGTAATGATGATGACACAGTTCTTGGTAAAACACACGGCTGGATGGACGGGTCCCCCAGACGGCTGCGGTTGCTTCTTCCCCGTAGGTTGGTGATGACTGTCTCTCCCTGCACCTAAGTGTAATGTTGGTAGCGATGGGTTCCCACCGGTAACCCGCTCCCCGACTTGGATGTAGGCCGGAGGAGCCCCTTTTTGCCCACAGGCGCTGGCCCTGGGAAACGGTTGCCCTTGGCGGTGGCGGTGTCTCCCCTTCACTGTTGGACGGTTGCCTTCTGTCGGGACTTGACTGTTTGGAAACCCGGAGGTCCCCTTCACTAACAGATTCGGCAAATTCACGGCGACTCCTAGCCTTGCCGGGGTCCGAAAAGCCCCTGCCAATGGTGCTGGCTTCTCCTTGTGTACCGGTCCGGTACCGCCGGGCCAATGCCCGTCCACGGTCCTTACGGGAAACTCCGATAGGCCACTCCTGCAGACGGTCACCACAGTCTGCCAACCTTGCTGCTCCGTCCGGGCCACACATCCGGACTCACTTCAGTCTGCTCTCTTGCCACTTCACTCTCCTCACTTTTTCCTCCTTCCACTTTCACTGTCCAAACTCTATCTCCTCACTCCTTCACTTCCCTAGCTAAACTGCTCCTTTTCCCTCCTCCAAGACTGTGAACTCCTTGGTGGGTGGAGACCAAACACCTGGCTCCACCCCCTGGTGTGGACATCAGCCCCTGGGGAAGGCAACAAGGGTTTTGTGTCTGGCTTAGATGTGCCTAACCGGGGTGTAGGGTGTGGTGGTGTAGTTACCTGTGGCCCCTGGCTTGTCCAGGGCGCCACACATCCTCTTCAGTGTCTGAAGGAGTCTGAATCGTAGCCATATGATGGCTTTTTAGATCTTCTAGATATATAACAATTTATCTTAGTGCATGATTATAATAATCAAAGCTTCTGTGGCCTAAATTGCATGCAAAGAGCTAGAAGTTGGCAGCTTATGCATGTAAACAAGTACTGCCAGCTAGAGGGAGGGTGATAGGGGGCTAGGCCTGGGGGAGTCGGAGTGTGGGGGGGGGGTCATGGGAATTGGCAAAGTATTTGTTCCCTTAAATTTCAGTAATCAGCAGAAGTCTCATGACCCAGCTATCGCTATTTACTACTACGACATGTCTGACGTAAAAGTTTCTATCAGTAAAAAAATTAAATTTTAGAATTTCTTCAAGGGAAGAATTAGGGTTATATCTTCTAATGAATATTTGAGACACATTATTATTGGGTAATTTCCATGACTTTTAGGTGGATCAAGGTGTAAGATTAACTGCAGAATATAATTTACCATATGGGTAGATTTACCTCAAAGATTTACCCACATACTTGGGATTTATTTCAGAAATGTCTGACTGTCCTATCCACTTAAAGTGCACCAATCCCTAGGATTTTGGTATATAACCTAAAGCCAGTGCTATACTGGCACTATCAGGCTGATTCTATACATAGTTAGTGGTCAGCTCAGGTGTTTAGCTTTTGAAATACAAGAAAGTAAAGTTTATAAAATCGTCAGCTTCTTAAGTGACAGTGTCGCGGGCGGGGAGGGGCCGCTACGCTCACATACTGCTCGGGTCCGGCTGCTGCCGCGGCTGCTCGGTGGCTTGAGTGGTGGGCCGGATCCCGGGGACTCGAGCGGCGCTCCTCGCCCGTGAGTGAAAGGGGGGGTTGTTTGGTTTGGGGATATTGTCCGTGACGCCACCCACGGTTGTGGTGAGGTTGTGACACCACCGCTGCTCTGGACGGGGATCCCGGGAGCGGTGACAGGGAGCAGCTTGGATGTTGTTTCTCCCCTCCGTGGGTAGGGGGTTGGTTGTCCCGGGGCCCGGTGAGGGTGGGATGGCAGGCGGGTTACGGGGCCTGGTGAGGTGCGGGGGCAGCGCGGTGCCGCACGGCACGGTGGTACTCACTCAGCCAATGACAAATGTAAAGTCTCCGGTAAAACAGACAGCTGGATGGACGGGTCCCACAGAAGGCTGCGGTAGTTCTCCCGGTAGGTTGGCGGTGACTGCCTTTCCCTGCACCTGTGTTATGTTCACGGTTCCAATGGCTCCCACCAGTAACCCGCTCCCCAGCTTGGATGGATGCTGAGGGAGCCCCTTTTGCCCGCAGGCTCTGGCGCTGGGAACTGTAGCCTTGGCGGTGACTGTATTTCCCTTCTCGGTTTGAGCGGTTGCCTTCAATCGGGTCTTGACTGCTGGGAAACCCCGGAGGTTCCCTTTGCTAACGGATTTGACCGGTTTTACGGCGACTCCAAGCCAGGTCGGGGTCCGTAGGCCCTGCCGAATGGTGCTGGCTTCTCTTCGCTCCCCGATCTGGTACCGGCGGGCCACCGCCCGTCCCCGGTCCTTATGGTTCGCTTCAATCAGCCTCTCCTGCAGACGATCACCACCGTCTGCCAACCTTGCTGTATGTGCCCGGGCCACGCACCCGGACATGGTCAGTCTCCTCTACTACCACTTCACTCTCCAAAACTGATCTCCTCTCAACCCTCTTCCTTTTCCCGCCTCCAGGACTGTGAACTCCTCGGTGGGCGGGGCCAACCGCCTGGCCCACCCCCTGGTGTGGACATCAGCCCCTGCTGGAGGGAGGCAACAAGGATTTGTGTTTGACTTCGGTGTGCCTAGCCGGGGTGTGGGGTGTGTTGTTGCAGTACCTGTGACGTCCTGGCTTGTCTAGGGCACTACAACAGCAGCTGAAGATCAGATAATATCTGGGGGAGGATTCATAGTTATCCCTTCCCCTGTTAGAATTAGCATAAGTAGTATACAATCAATGTAACTTTTCTCTTCAAAGGACCAGTGTGAGGTCATACCCATTTGACGAGAAGGGGCGGGGCTTCAGCCAACAAAGCTGATATCAGGTATCTATTATCTGATCCTCAGCTGCTGTCACTCAAGAAGCTGGTGATTTTATAAACTTTACTTTCTTGGATTTCAAAACCTAAACATCCGAGCTGACCAGTACAGCTATGCATAGACTCAGCCTGATAGTGCCAGTATAGCACTGGATTTAGCTTGTATACGAAAATCCTGGTGATTGGTTCCCTTTAAATGGACTTACTGTAGAAACAACCTCATTCAAATGTTTGAAATGGAACTATTGACACATGTAGGGCTCAGACGCAATCGCAACCCAATGCTTGGACTTGGTCGGTGGCTCTCTTGACGTGAGCGTGACAGCAGGTATTTCTATGCAGCTCTCACATTCGGGTCAGGAGAGCCACTGGCCAGTCCAAGCATGGGGATGTGATCTTCATCTGAGCTACATGGTGGTCTGACTGCACTCATAAATGTATCCTTTAAAATTAAATGGAGTCGTCATCAGGTTTATGCTTTCCAACCTAAGGACAGAATAAATTCGGGCCCAAGACGCTGATCCCAGTGATGGAGTTGTGGACTCCTTGCTGTAGTTTTGGTACAATTGCTGTTTCATCTACTAGACCTTTCAGTTATGAGCGCTTTCTATCCCAATCCTCACCATTGATTTGAGAACTTTTTGCCTAAGCTTTTCATGGGGATAGTTAGATCTTATAAATATCAAAGGGGTTGTTCAGTTAAAACAAGTTATCCACAAGGTAAGTGATAAGTTGCTGAATAGTTGTGGTCTGACCGCTTGGACCCGAATTGTCAGAGTATTTTATCCCTTCAGGGGAACTTTTATTCCTGTTTCACAATAGTATAAAGAATGTGTAATTCCGCTCCCCTTCAGTGGCCCTGTGTGTTGAATTCCAAAGCCGCACGGACTTGCAGGAGCTGTACCTGCATGCACAGAAGAGAACCAAATGAAGTGTCCGGCGCTGAGGAAAATGGAGTTCAGCCAGGTAAATGTCCAAATTTTATTCCACGTTTGGTGTTTCAAGTAAAAGAATACAAAGATCCAAATGGACACTCCATGCAAGGAAGAAACATTTACATAGCAATACTGTACAATGGCATCACGGCAATCTCTGGTCACATGACAGCATGTGACCGGAGGTTGCCATAATACCATTGTACTGTATTGCACTTTACTGCAGTGTGCCGGATCCGGCAATCCGGCGGAATGCCTTAGGGTACTTTCACACCTCCGGTTTTTCTTCTGCGGCACAATCCGGCACTTTGCAGGAAAATCGCAACCGTTTTTTTTTGCTGCCGGTTGCGATTTTCCTGCATAGACTTTAATTAGTGCCGCATTGTGCCGCATGGCCTTGCGTTCCATCCGGTTTTTGCCGCATGCGGCAGATTTAGCCGATGCGGCGGCCGGATGGAACGTTGCCTGGCACGTTTTTTCGTGCGGCAAAAAAAACCGCATCGCGCCGCATTCGGCCGATGCGGCGCATCTCTCAATGCATGCCTATGGCGGCCGGATGCGGCGCGATGCGGCAAATACCGCATCCGGCCGCCGCATGCGGTTTTTGCCACTGCGCATGCTCAGTAGCATGCCGCAAGCGGCAAAAACCGGGCGGGCCGCATGGGAAAAACTTATGCAAAGGATGCGGTGTTTTCACCGCATCCGTTGCATAGCTTGCACAGCCGGATTGAGCCGCAGGGCTCAAGCCGGATGTGTGAAAGTAGCCTTATACACAGCTCATGAATATGGAGAATTGCACAGCAGCAGGTTTACTAGCCCTCAAGTGATAATCTTCTGCTGATTTATCAGATCTGCAGCCCAGTAAGTGGCACATTGCTAGTGTCATGGTCTCTGCCTTTCCCTCATAATGCTCTCAGATTAGTATCAAAAACCTGGTCACAGATTCCCTTCAAGTAATAATTTATAGCTATGTTTCTGCCATTATGTGCCTTATTATCTTAGAAGTTTTGCAGTTTTATATATTTCCTTTTCCATACATGTTTCTACTCATTTAGAATCTGAATGTATGTATGTATGTATGTATGTATATGTGTATGTATATGTGTGTGTGTATGTGTGTGTGTGTGTGTGTATATATATATATATATATATAATATTTTATAACAACGGCAAAGCAGAGTCCAGCAATAACGTGAGCAGTCCAGGATGCTGTTAAAAAAAAATTTTTCTTTTTATTCATAGATCCATTAAAATACAGTGGTCCAAGCAATTCAAAACAGCATTAATGCAGGAAAGTAGCGCAGATAGGACTACGCGTTTCAGCGGAAAAATCCGCCTTTGGACTTATGTTTCCTTCCTCCCCTCTTGCATGATCGTTTTTTGGCAAGGCACCTTCTTGCTGGAAGTTCCTTTTTTGGTGTTTTTTGCCACCAGTCTGAATACTGGCTGCTGAGGCAACTGAGGAGTCCGTTAATTCATCCGATGTTTCTCCAAAAGAGGTATCATAATTGGCCGTGGAGTTAAAAGATACTTTAGGTTTCTCATACCAGGATTTATGTTTTCTCAAAATAGATGCGGTGCCAATATCTGCAAGTGCTGCGGTTTTGCTAATAAGTCTAAAATATTTACATCTATTTCCAATGAAAAACAGTTTAATGTTCGTTCTTTTATAAACTGTAATACGGAGAATGTAGTTTATTTAATTAATTGCAACATATGCCGCATGCAATATGTAGGCTGCACGATGAACCCCCTTAAAACCAGAATCCGCAAACACCTATCAGATGCTAGTAATTTGCCAATGGTTGGTGCATCAGTAGTATCCCGATATTTTTCAAAAAAACATAATGGGGATTTACGCGGTTTCTCTTTTATGGGCATAGAGCATGTAAAAAAATCATTGAGAAGGGGAGATTTTCATAAAAAAGTGCTTGCAAGAGAGAGTAGGTGGATATTTGAGCTGGGGACCCGCATGCCACATGGCTTTAATAATCGCCTGGATATCATTATGCACTATTGATACATTGTTGCACTATATAATGCTGGCTATTATTACTGTGTCATGTTTTTGTACCATTTAAATTTTATGGTCAGGTTATTGGATTTTCTGATTGTATTTCTCTCCAAAATGCTGAATCCTTTCTTTATAACTCTTATGCATGCTGTATATTGATTAATATGCGGATAGTTTATATGTTTGATTTGCTTTTCTAGCTCATGTTTTTAAGTCTCTCACATATGTTTGTAATTACCCTGATGGGAGTGAGATGTATATAAGGTTCTATGTTTGGAAAGCAGATCAGATTCTGGACCGTGAAGAAGGCAGATTTTACCGCTGAAACGCGTAGTCCTATCTGCGCTACTTTCCTGCATTAATGCTGTTCTGAATTGCTTGGACCACTGTATTTTAATGGATCTATGAATAAAAAGAAACATTTTTTAACAGCATCCTGGATTGCTCACGTTATTGCTGGACTCTGCTTTGCCGTTGTTCACATTTTGTATGGATGGACTCCTACATCCTGATCCGGGCACAACGGAGTTAACCAGGTCAGCTGAGGTTCCAGGTGATTCACAGGAGTGAGCTGGTCTACTACATTGTTGGACACATATATATAAATATATATATATATATATATATATATATATATATATATATATATATATATATATATATATATAGCCAAAACTTTGTCCTAGACATCTGAGAAGTACATGTGATGCATAAATAGGACATGCATTCTGTATTTTGTTCTGAACATATTGCAATGCAAAATTATGTATGCCACTTATAGGGAATAAAGGGAATTCTAAATGACGAGTTTCTGCTTGTCACCTTGAACCGGGTTAAATTCCCCTTTGTATTAAGAATTTTATATTGACTTTACATATCTGAAGCTTTTGACATCTGAATATCTGAGCAGTCAAGAAAATCCTGTTTAAAACAAATGGACTGATTGTATCACTTTATGCGTGACTGAGGCGGGCTTTGCACACTACGACATCGCAGGTGCGATGTCGGTGGGGTTAAATCGAAAGTGACGCACATCCGGCGTCACTTGCGATGTCGTAGTGTGTAAATCCTAGATGATACGATGAACGAGCGCAAAATCGTCGTCATCGTATCATCGCTGCAGCCTCCGACATTTCCATAATGCCGGGGGAGCGACAGGTACGATGTAGTTCCTCGTTCCTGCGGCCGCACACATCGCTGTGTGTGAAGCCGCAGGAGCGAGGAACTTCACCTTACCTGCCTCCCGGCTGCAATGAGAAGGACGGAGGTGGGCGGGATGTTTACATCCTGCTCATCTCCGCCCCTCCACTTCAATTGGCCGCCTGCCGTGTGACGTCACTGTGATGCCGCACAACCCGCCCCCTAAGGAAGGAGGCGGGTCGCCGGCCAGAGGGACGTCGCACGCCAGGTATGTGCGTGTAAAGCTGCCGTAGCGATAATAATCGCTACAGCAGCTTTCACTAGATATCGCACGTGCGACGGGGGCGGGACTATCGCTGCAGCATCGGTAACACATTGTTACCGATGTTGCAACGTGCAAAGCCCGCCTGACTGTCAATTCTGCCTGAAGTGCTATAGTGTGTGTGTGTGTGTGTGTGTGTGTGTGTGTATATATACATATATGTATGTGACTCTCCCACCCCAGGGCTATGGGACACCCGGTGCCGGGCCGGACTAGTCCGGGGGACGTCAGTGGTGGCTGGGCCCGACTCCGTGACCCTGGTGAGTGTCAAGTAATATGGCTGGTGACGTAGGGGGTGATTTAAAGTTTGTATTTGTCGTGACGCCACCTGTGGTTTACGGCTATTAAGCCGCCGCTGCTGTAGGAGACCTCCGGGGTGATGGAACGGCAGCAATGGTGGTACTGCTCCCCACAGGTGGAGCGGTGCCCTGGGGCACAGTTGGTGCTCGTGAGAGTCTATGGTGTGATGGAAGTCTATGCAGGCGACAATAACTGAGACAACACCAGAGGGTGCAATTCCAAGGTCTTTACTCACACTTCCTGGGCTGCAGCACACTGGTGCCTCTGGGCGGCTGGAACCCACTGTCAGGGACCTCCGCCTATCCTGGGAAGATCTTGGAATGAATGCCGGTACCCTCTTCTAAAGTGTCTCTGTCTTCAGCTGTCTCCTTAAGCCTTGCCCTTGTTGGATGAACCTGGCTCGGCCTCCACTACAGCCTCCAGGCCGGGGCTCGCCTGTCTGTTATTTACCCCCTTTCTAGAGGTTCTGCTGTGGGCTGTGGCCCGGGGAGTTTGCAACTTTCCCTGGGCCTCGGTTTTTACCTTCGGAGATGACTTCTCCTCCTCTGGTTTCTAGGGACTGTCCCCTGTGTGCAGCTTGATGCCTCCACCGAATGACTTTGTGGAACAGGCCCTGCGCTCGTAAGCCTTGCAGCGGCCCTGGAATCCCCTCTTTTCTCTGCTTGGTGTCACCTGGACCCTCTGAGTCCCAGGATCTTCACCAGGAAGCGTCTTTCTTTCCTTGCTCCTGTCTGACTAGAGCTCTATCCTCAGCTCCCTTCTCTGCCTCCCGCAGACTCTCTCTCCTCTCCAAACTTGACCTTCCCTTCTCTCCTCTTCCCTCGTGTGGCTCCTCCCACCTCCCCAGTTGCTACGATCTACCCTATAGGAGCAGGGATGGGTCTTACGGCCCCTCCCAGCATGCAGCATGGGAGGGTTGCTGCCACTGTCCCTGGTCCCAGTGTGTACCTAACAATGGGTGTAGTGTAGATTTGCCTGAGTACCGGCGTTCACTCCTTTCCTTACCCAGGATGGGACATCACACCGCTGGATGGGGTGCAATGTTCCTGTGGCGACGGAAGACTCAGGGGCGCCACATATGTATGTGTGTGGGTATAATAAATAAATAAATAAATAAATATATATATAAATAAATATATATATATATATATATATATATATATATGTATGTATGTATGTATGTATGTATGTATGTATGTATGTATGTATGTATATATATATATATATATATATATATATATATATATATATATATATATATATATATATATAATACATACACGTGTGTTTGTATATAAAATTATATATTGTGGGGTTTTTTTGTTTTTTGTTTTTTTTTTTAGCAAGTTGAAGGGGTTGTCTGGTCTAAAACACCCAATTTCAAGGTAGACAACCTGACAGCTGATATATGCTGCCCAATCACCAGGCAGCATGGATCAGACACCAGCTGTATGACATCTTTTCTGGTGCTTCGGATAAAAACATACTGTAGACTAGTTGGATAGGCGTGTCCTCGACGCTTCTCCCCTGGCTGCCACCCTGGCTTGACAGGTCTCTGCCTATAGATAGATGTGGCGCCCCTGACCTGGTCAGGCACCACTGAGTACTGCACCCATGCTGGGGGCAGTGCAATACAGGTAATCCAGAAGGCTGACCAAGGTGTGACTACACAGGCGCATAGTAATCAGGTCTCACACATGTACCTTTGGGAGGACTCCTGAGAGCTTTCAGGAGGGGGCTTGCCTCCATATCCACTCAAGGGGTGTGGTAGAGAGCCTGGTTGCTAGGTGGCGTAGGCAGGCACGAGTGGGAAAAGGAAGAAAAGAGAAGTGAACTGGGTCAGTTGGTGAAGGAGTGTCAAGGGAGGAGGTGGTTAGTGAGAGGACAGCGGAGACTTGCAGGTCCCTTAAGTGAGCCGGTTTAGTGCGCAGCTCAGGAAGAGCAGAAGCAGACCCTGGAGCTGTGGCAGTCTAACAGCGTCCGCGCAGTGACTACTGACGGGGGAGATCGGTCACCCAGTAGTGCCACCCGAAATCCACCCAAGGCTAAAGAGAGAGCAAACGGGTGGCAGAGTAAGGAGACTGCTGGGGAGGTACCAGGCCTGCAAACGGGTGACAGGTCCCAGTGCAGAAATAGATTCACCTTTCTTCTGCCAAACCTGCCTGAGGGGGCACTTCAAACGCCCAAGACAACACCACAGAGTCCGCAGCCACGTAGCAAAGTGAGGGCCCATAGTTCACAGGAGGCAAGCAGCCGGAGTGACCTGGTCCAGGCTACAAGCAAACGGGCCGAAACGAGGGGAGCAGCTGTGACGCCCTGGGCTAGCCAGGTAGTCACAGACATACCAACACACACACACCCTAGGCAGTTACAGCAGCCAAACACAAAACCCTCGTTGCCTCCCTCCAGAGTCTGATGTCCACACCAGGTGGGGCGGAGCCAGGTGGTTGGCCCCACCCACCGAGGAGTTCACAGGCCTGGAGGCGGGAAAAGTGACAGTCTAGTTTTGGAGGAGGAAGTGAGAGGAGTGAACACTTGGGTGTCTGGGTTGGAGCCCAGACACTGACAGCAAGGTTGGCAGACTGTGGTGGCCGTCTGCAGGAGTTAGTGGAACTCCGCGGAGCCGTAAGGACCGGGGTCGGGCGTCGGCCCGCCGGTACCGGACCGGGGAATGGAGTGAAGCTAAGCACACAGGCAGGGCCATCGGACCCCGACCAGGCTTGGAGCCGCCGTCAATAGTGAAATCCGAATGTGACAGGAACCCTAGGGGTTTCCCAACTACCAAGTCCCGATTGAAGGCAACCGTCCACCCAGAGAGGATATACAGCCACCGCCACAGGCTAGAGATCCAAGGGCCAGCGCCTGCGGGCAAAACGGGCTCCTACGGTACCTATACGCCGGGGAGCGGACTACCGGTGGGCAACCACAGGAGTCAAGAACATTCTCAAAGGTGCAGGGAAAGACAGCCACCATCAGCCGTCCGGGGAGAGCACAACAACACTGCAGCCGGCTGCGGTACCCGTCCATCCGGCCGTTTTGGTTTACCAGAGACTCTGTCAGTGATTCTCTGAGTGAGTACACCAGTGCCGTCCGGCACCGCGCCGCGCATCCCCTGCACCCCAGCCATCCGGCCTCCCCGTCACCACCATCGGGCCCCGGGATCACCAACCCCAGCCCACGGAGGGGACAACATCTCAGCTGCACCCTACCATCTCTCCCGGGATCCCGTTACCAGCAGCAGTGGTGCCATTATCACCACGACCCGTGGGTGGCGTCACGAACAATCTCCCTAACCAAACCACCCCCCTTTCACTCACAGGTGAGGAGCGCTGCTCAAGTCCCCGGGTCCGGTCCACCACTCGAGCCACCGAGCAGCAGCAGCAGAAGCCCCGGACCCGAGCGTGGCGAGCGCGTCCCCTCCGCCCGCGACACAGCAACTTCCCTGGGTGACCCCCGTAGGGACTGCAAGTCTGGGTCATCACAAACAACAGGAGGGCTAGAGAAGGCGAGTCAGTAGCCACCCTCACAAGTCTGCCTGAAGGACGCCTGGTTCCAGCCTGGTTCATCCCAGCTATGCCTGGGTTACTCACCCTGCCACCATCAGTGAGTAAAACCTCTGAAAGACATTCTGCTTGTGTTGAGTTATTCTGCGACTTGTGGTTCCACACTCCTACACAGGGCCCTGGGGCTTGCCTCACTCTCAGGAGGCTATTACAACTGACTGCACCCACCATCAGCCCCAGGCATCCCTTAATCTGCAGTGGCGGTCCCCATTGACCGCAATTCTGAGAGTGGCGTCACGACAATCCCAAGAAGGTTCCCTACCTGTGACCAGAACCGTCCCATCACGTGGAGTCCCTAAAGGTAATGCACCGCTACACCGCACCTGTGGGGCTACACATAGACCTGTTAATCCAGGGCAGCAGGCAGGGAGAAGTGGCCAAGGTTTTGCCTGACTAGTCTACAGCTCAGCTTGGTCCCTATGGGCATTTAAAGTATATTTTTCCCCTGAAATGCTGCAACGTTTAACGTACCTGCCTGAGATCATACAGCCGGTGACTGATGTGTGCTGCCCGTGGATTGTGCAGCATGTATCCGTTCTCCTGTTCTTTTTTTATAATGAGTAGTCCCCAGAAATAAGCCAGAGGCGAAGGTAACTGCAAAGAGATGAGCTGCCATCAGAGGGGTCTGGCAGTAACGCTCATGGAGAATGCAGGAGCGCTTGACTGCGCACCTTAAAGGGACGGCAGCCGCAGTTTCCTGCCGGGGACTGCGGTCCCCGGAACTCTGCCCGGGGGCAGAAGAACTGACAAAGGCGAGTGGGCCCCCCGGCTGTCCAGGGCCCCGGCATTTGCTCGGGTGTGCCGGGTGCTGACGCCGACCCTGCTCGGCATAACTTGAAAAAGGCACAGTGCGCCGAAACCTTGGTGTCTAATTTCCTTATCAGTCATCAAATAAAAAGACTTTTTTGTTTGCACGAAAAACTTTTCTTCCACTTTAGGTGTGCCAGAATTATACACTTCTGAAGCCAAACCGTCATTTAACCAACAGCTATCTAAAGTGTATGGGGGGCTTTGAGTTATGCTCCGACGAGGGTTTTTTTTTTGTTTTGTTTTTTTAGGTGTTTCAAACCCCCCTCCCCCCCCCCAAAAAAAAAGTGTCCACCTGAAAAACTTGTTTTGCCTTCATTGTTTTTGCGTTTTATGAAGTGTTGTTTTTTTTTGTGTGGGATTTTTGTTTTTTCTTTTTCTGTTTTTGTTTTTTTTAACAGATTTTGACTTAAAAAAAAAAAAAAAAAATGATTTATGCTAAATCAGTTTCCACCTGGAAAAAAACTTGTTTTTGTTTTCATTGTTTTAGAGTTTGACATTTTTATTTGTGTGGGGGTATTTTCTTGTTTGGTTTGGTTTTCTTTACAAATTTTGACTTAAAAAATCTCTCTCAAAAAATGAATGATTTATGCTGAAACAGTTGCCACCTGAAAAGAAAAAAAAAACGGTTTCATTGTTTTGAGTTTATGAAATGTTTGTATTTTTGACGTAATGTGTCAAATTTACCGTAGATTGAATTCCATGAGGACATTTGTTTTAGCTTTTTTTTTTTTTTTTTTTTTTTTTTCCCCCCCTCCTCAGGTTTTGAAAAATGCTCTTGGTCTGGGGAAAAAGAACACAAACAGTAAAGTGAACTAACATTAAGGCTATGTGCACATGCTGCAGATTTGGTGCAGAAGAAATTTTCTGTATGAAATCTGCAGCTTCTGGCAGAAAAAGAAAGCACCGAAAAACGCATGCGGTTTTTGGTACTATTTTTTTTTTTTTTTTTTGCCATACGTTTTTTAATTAAGTCCATGGCTGGAAGAGCTAAAAAAGTGCAGGGGAAAAAAAACGCCCCAACAATTGACATGCTGCAGATTTTTTTTTTTTTTTATCCACCAAAACTGCAAGGAAAAAAGAAATAGCAATGTGTACAAAACACTTCACAAGCTGGCTTCAGGATAGGCATGCAGATTTTTGTGCAGATTTCTCAAAAAAAACCTAATTAAAAACTGCATCAAAAGCGCACCTTTTATGTATATAGCCTAAAGCAAAAAGGATGTTAGAAAATATTGGTTTTTTTTTTTGTTTTTTTTTTATTTTTTACAGTGCACCAATCACCAGGATTTTCCGATTTAACTAAAGCCAGTGCTATACTCGCACTATCATGCTGATTCTATACATACCTTTAGTGGTTAGCTCGGATGTATAGGTTTTGAAACACAAGCAAGTAAAGTTTGTAAAATGAACAGTTTTTTTTTTGTTATTGACAGCAGCTGCTGATAGCTGGGGTGGGTTTTGATAGATTTCTGCCCCCCTGCCTGCCCCCCCCCCCCCAGCTTTTTTTATGCTAATTCCATTATAGAAGTGTTTTACTAATGGTTGTGGCTAAATCATGGTGGCTAGAAGGACCTGTGCTGATGTCATACACGTGACCAGAAAGGGCGGGGCCTCAACCAACATAGCTGATACCAGGAAGCAACATTGTTTTTCTGTTGGCTGAGGCCCTGTGTCTTCTGGTCACATGGGCATGACATCAGCACAGGTCCTTCTAGCCCAGGGGTGGGCAATTTAAATTTCTCATGGGGCCGCATGAGAACTTGGGATCCTTTTAGAGGGCCGGACTGATATACTTAACTCAATTCTACCCAATACTGTATGTATGTGTGTGTGTGTGTGTGTGTATATATAATATATATATATATATATATATATATATATATATATATATATATATATATATATATATATATATATATATATATATATATATATAATACATACACACACATATTATATATATATATATATATATATATATATATATATATGTGTGTGTGTGTGTATGTGTATATATATATATATATATACATACATACATACATACATACATACATACATACATACATACATACATACATATACACACACACACATATGCACACACATACATACACACACACATATATATATATGTATGTATATATATATACATACATATATATATATATCACACACACACACACACATACTGCACCTGTAATGCACTAAAGCACTATATACTGCACCTGTAATGCATTACAGCACTATATACTGCCCCTGTAGAACTACATCCTTACATTCCCATATACTACATCCCTACACCCAAATGTTACACCAGTTACCCTCCCCCTTCCCCTTTCCCCTCCCCCTCAGGTTATTAGTGACCACTCACCTCTCCCTCCTCAGGCACCTCCGTACGGGTCCCCCGCTGAGCTGCTTCTTCCCTGGTATGGCCCCTGGCTGCGCCGCTGCTGTTCTTGTACGGCCCCTGCCCCCGCCGCTGCTTCTCTCTGTCCAGGCACCGGCTGGTGCCGCTTCTCCTGCCGGGCGGGAAGTTTTCAAATGACACATATGCGCTGTACTGCCGGCATCAGGGTGCGCGTGTGTCAGAGAAAGCTGCCGCAGGGAACAGAGGGCCGATCCTGAAGCTCCGCACAGTGTAGCAGCGGAACGCAGGAATCTGTCCTCTGTTCCCTGTCCGGCAGCGTTTTCTGTGACACACGCGTGCCCTGATGTCGTCAGTACAGCGTGTGCGTCTTTTGAAAAGTTCCTGCCCGGCAGGAAAAGCAGCACCACGTCTCCATCTCTGATCTAATGGGTGGGCCGGTCACACAGTAGGCGGGCCGGATGTGGCCCGCGGGCCGCCCCTTGCCCAGGGCTGTTCTAGCCACTATTAAAATAATTCTACAATAGAATTCGCATAAATAACAGGGGGAGGACAGAAAGGCAGGGGGGCGGGAATCACTATGAATACCTGTCAGCTGATGGGCAGCTGCTGTCACTCAAAAAGCTGCTCATTTTACAAACATTACTTGCTTGTGTTTCAAAGCCTATACATCCTAGCTGACAACTAAGGCCCTATGCCCACGCTGCGTATTTTGATGCGGATTTTGACTCAGATTTTCAGAAATCACAGCAAAATCTGCATGTCCATTGTGAAGCCAGCAAAGTCTATGAGAATTCAGAAGTGCTGTGCCCGCATTGAGTATTTTTTTTTCCTTGCGTATTTGGTGCAGATTTCTTTCTTTCTGCACCAAATACGCAAGTGAAAAATAAGCAACGTGGACACAGCACTTCTGAATTCTTATAGACTTTGCTGGCTTCACAATGTACATGCAGATTTTGCTGCAGAATTCTGAAAAAAAGCGTCAACTACACAGCATGGGGACTGGGCCTAAAGGTAGGTATAGAATCAGCATGATAGCGCCAGTATAGCACTGGCTTTAGCTTATATAGTAAAATCCCCTTCTGGGCACATGGATATGACATCAGCACAGGTCCTTTTAGCCACCATGATTTATAGCCTCACCCATTGGGTAACTGCTACATCCCAGTGGCCAGAGGGACCTCTGCTGATACCAGGAAGATACATTATTCTTTTAAGTCCATGTGTGCATGGAGTTGATTATTATTAAAAACGGGAGTCTGGGGGTAAGACCCCCAGTTGGGGGGTTGCAGGTGGGGGGAGACGCCCCTCCTTGCATAAGTATAGTGAATGGGAGGAAACCACCATGACCACTAACCAAGCCAGTCACGTCCACAGGTCCTTCTACCCACTGGGATTTAGCCACAACCTTAGTAAAACACTTCTATAATGGAATTAGCATACACAATAGTGGGAGAAACATCAGGCAGGGTGTGGGAATCACTATGAATACCCACCCCAGCTATTAGCTGATCGACAGCTGCTGTCAATCAAAAAACGTTAATTTTACAAGCTTATCTTGCTTGTGTTTCAAAACCTAAACATCCGAGCTGACCAATAAGGTTTGTATAGAATCAGCCTGATAGTGCCAGTATAGCACTGGCTTTAGGTTATATAGGATGATCCTGGTGATTTGGTGCGCTTTAAGCATATCTTCTTCAAAAACTTTGTTGTTTTTTTTTTAAATAAATAAATAACAAATAATTAATACTTAGTACGACGGTAACCTCACAAGATGGGCTCCTCTCGGCTCTTATTATGGAGGACACCACAATCCTATCCAGTTGGACTGGGGTTGTCCTCCTCAAACACCCCTGACGTGGCGTTTTTGTGCACCTCCCATATGGTAAATACGACACAAAACAGTCATTATGTCATTTACAAGGTAGTATGACTCTTCAGTAAATTAAAAAGTGCTAAACGTGTCAATAAGAGAAAGTGTGGAGAAATACCTCATTATCCAGATGAGCTTAATAAGCTGGTAAGATGCTGTGAATGTGCGTGATTACACTGTGAATAGTAATGCACTCATTAAATGGGAGATGCTGGAAGGTGCTGTGCTGACTTGTCCTCATGACTTGGGAGGATACAGAAATCCTAAACGCACTTTGTGCTTTTTATGTAATTATGGAACCATGAAAAAGACATTTCCTACTAACTCAGACGCCTTTTTTTGGGCATCTGTGAAGACACCGGATTTTTGATTTTCATCATAAATCCATTGTAATCTAAAAGGTACAGAAGAGTACTGACTAGAGTTGAGCGGATTGCTAATAATCCGGGTCCGGCGGATCCGTCGCGGGTTGCCCCAGAAGTCTGGATACGATCCGGCCCAATGTAAGTCAATGGGGGAGCGGATCCGGGATGAGAGAGACGACAGAGAGATGACAGAGAGAATCCGGACTTTTAGGCCTAAGCCACACGGCAAGAAAAACAGTGCGAGTGGAGTGCGATAAAACATCGCATTCCCCTCGGACCTATATTAGCCTGTGTGTCAGCACACTTGAGCGATTATTTTCTCAGCCCTAATCGGAGCGAGAAAACAATCGCAGCATGCTGCGATTGTAATGCAAGACTCTTTCTCTCGCACCCATTCAAGTGTATGGGGCGAGAGAAAAATCGCACTGCACTCGCGGTACACCGGTATACCGCTAGTGCAGTGCGAGAATGGCAATAACCGGCTACGCAGGAGAGAGGGAGAGAAATCCCTCCCTCCCCTCCTCAGCATCTTCGGCCCGCCCCTCCTCAGTGTCTGAACGCCCCCCCCCCCCCAGCAGCTGTGGTCCAATCGCACAATCGGACCTCAGTCGCAGTGACACAGTCCCCCGTGTGGCCTCGGCCTAAATGTTTCAATAAATTGATAATTGGGTCCCTCCCTCCCCTCCTGAGTGCCGGCCCGCCCCCCGCATCTGAGGTCTGCTCGCACGAACGGACCTCAGTTGCAAGGACACACGCATGACACTCGACTCTGCTGTACTGCTAGCACGAGCCGAGTGTCATGCAAGTGGATCGCAGTAGTCCCCGTGTGGCCCCAGTCTTACAGTTCAGATCCGCTCAACACTAGTACTGACGCATTTCGAGTTGATCTATCAGATTGACTTGAATCAAGTCAGAAAATTCTCTTTTTCCTTCTATATTTTAATGGATTTGCAATAAAATGTATTGGATTTTGTTCTGGACTTCAAACGATCATTGAAATTTATCAGTACGTCCCTCTTTGTGCACCGACATTTATTACCTGGATCAACGCATGCCCATCAAGTAGGGGTGAGCAATGTAACCATACTATTCATCTACATCCAATTTTCATCCATTATTGGTCCATGTGACCTTGTAACATCAGTATGTCACTTGTTTTTCTAATGTACGGGAAAAATAAACTTTTATGCTATTTATTTATTTAAAATCATAAACTAGACCACACTCTGATTACACTCAGCCTATTGATAAAACTACTGATTCACACGGGTGAGTTTGATCCGTGACTCTGTCCAAAAAACAGACGAACAGTTGAACAATCCCATAGACTATAGTGGGTATGTGTTCCTCTATGAGAAACGTGGATAGATCACATACTTGAAAAATAAACATCTGATTAGGATCCAAGTGTTACACCAAAGAGTACAGACTCTGTGCGTAATGCAATACAAGGGTAGCAATGGGAATGATATAGAAGATGAGAACTAGCGATAGGGAACTGGCAGCTTGGATACCTCCTGCAACTCACCTGAGTCTTTACCATACACTCCTTAATGTCTGTATATGGGTTCCTCCCCCCATTCACCATCATGTGCCTAGTCCCTCGCTTGTCCTGATCTCCCCCTGGCTAGTGAGAAAGCCAGTGAGAGCACTAGTCTCACCACTGCACGAAAGGAGACAAACAGGGATAACTGACACAAAAAGGACAACACTCCCAAGGTCCTCCAGTTCAACTAAACCCCACACCTGCAATAGTTATGACTCAGCTTCTTCCAGAGACTGGCTCCTTCCATAGTGGTCCTCATAGAACTAAAAATTTATAACCAGCATCAGATAGGAAAACGCATTACTTTTTATAGTGAAAGGTGGTGGTCACAATGTAGCTAAACACCACACCTGCAATAGCCACGACTCCTCAGCTTCTTCCTGAGACAGGCTCATTCCATAGTGGTCCTCATAGAACTAAAAATTTATAACCAGCATCAGATAGGAAAACGCATTACTAGAAATAAGAGTCTATAACCGGCATGAGATGGTAATACATATGACTTTTTATAGTGAAGGTGAGTGGTCACAAAAGAGCTGCACCTGAGATTAAGGCTACAAAGGACAGCCAGATAGGAACAAGTCATTTTAACCCCTACAGCACTAAAAGAAAGTATATTCACTCAAATACAAGTTATAGACCTGCAAACAATAAGGCATTGTGACCTTCTGGTCACAGACATGCCAGAAGTTTCCCCAAAGTGGGACAAACTCATAATGCCAAGTCATATGAAAATTATGGATGGAGTCCATTGTTTGGGGACCCCCATAGCTAGAGTTGTTAGATTAGTGCCCATACTAGCTTACTCAATACATCCATTCACTGCTGGGGGCCACATGATAATGTGGCGCCCTGGACTAGCCAGGTCGTCACAGGTACTACAACACACACCCCCACCCCGAGACAGGCACATCAGCCAGACACAAAATCCTTGTTGCCTCCCTCCAGGGACTGATGTCCACACCAGGTGGGGTGGAGCCAGGCGGTTGTCCCCACCCACTGAGGAGTTCACAGTCCTGGAGGCGGGAAAAGGAAGTCAGACAGAGTTGAGTTAGGGAAGTGAAGGAGTGAAGTAGTAGTGAAGGAGCAAACTGACCGTGTCCGGGTGTATGGCCCGGGCACTAAGAGCAAGGTTGGCAGACGGTGGTGGCCGTCTGCAGGAGAGGCAGATCAACGTGGAACCGTAGGACCGGGGACGGGCGGTGGCCCGCCGGTACCGAACCGGGGAGCGAAGTGAAGCCAGCACACACAGGCAGGGCCTACGGACCCCGACCAGGCTTGGAGTCGCCATTAGAGGTCAAATCCGTCAGTGACCGGAACCCCTGGGGTTTCCTAACAGCCAAGACCCGATTGAAGGCAACCATCCAACCAACAGAAGGAAATTCAGCTACCGCCACAGCTAGAGTTCCAAGGGCCAGAGCCTGCAGGCAAAAGGGCTCCTCTGGCACCTATACACGCTGGGGAGCGGGTTACCGGTGGGAATCTATCGGGACCGAACATACACACAGGTGCAGGGAAAGGCAGCCACCACCAACCGTCCGGGAGAAGCCACAGCAGCCGGCTGCAGGACCCGTCCATCCAACCGTTTGTTTTACCAGAGACTTTGCATACATTTGTGGCTGAGTGAGTACTACCGTGCCATCCGGCACCGCGCTGCACAGTCCAAGAGACCCTGCACCTTCCCGACCCTGCCTCCCCGTCACCTCACCGGACCCCGGGACCACCAACCCCTACCCACGGAGGGGGAGAACAACATCCCAGCTGCTCCCTGCCATCGCTCCCGGGATCCCAGTTACCAGCAGCGGTGGTGCCCAACCTTACCACAACCCGTGGGTGGCGTCACGGACCAAATCCCCAAACCAAACTACCCTCTTTCACTCATGGGAGAGGAGCGCCGCTCGAGCCCCCGGAGCCACCGAGCAGCCGTCGCAGCAGCGCCGGACCCGAGCGTTAGCGAGCGCAGCGGCGTCCTTCCCCGCCCGCGACAATAATAGCTGTTTAGTCCATATAATTATATTCATATTCTGGATTGGGCATTCAATTAAATTATCATTTAGATGAGAAAATCCAATAATCTGTCAGTAATTAGGTTCCAATAATGTATTATGATCATGTGATCCTGCAGGATGGCTATAATGTATGGAAATGCCATTAAACATTGCCTAGGGGAAGTGTCCATATAGTGTAACAGTTGTCAACAGAACATCATATTCACTCTTCTTAAGCAATAGCCATTATCATTATGCTATCAATGTGTCTAATCTTAATTACTTTAGTATATTCCTGTAGCTACTTGGTATTAATTTCGTCATATTTGGATTTGGCACATTGTGCCGAGTAACAGGCCGGTACTTGCCAACGTGAGAATACTATATCTCCGCTGCACGAGATATCACTAAAGGCAACGTTAGTATGATTTTTAGAATGAAGCATATATCACTCGGTATACATATTCATGGACTGATCTGGACGTGTTCAGTGTATACCAGGTGACATTTTTGGTTTAGATCCGCTAAAGCTGCTGAAGAATGAATACAAGGAACCCAGGAGAATGGATTTTTTTTTCTTTCTTTAAATGCATGTATTTGGAGAAAATGTATGTAATTTTGTTTCAAAATAACTTTTTTATTTATGTTTGTAGCGCCGGCATCCCTGTAGGAACGGCGACCTACCACTGCTGCCAGATTACGTCCTCCCCCGCACCTCCACATATGCTCGACTGCCTCCCTCTTTCCCTGGGGCCTGTGCACGCGGCACAGGTTCCCCGGGAATGCTCTCTGGGCGCGTGCACTCTGGCCTTCCTCTTAAAGGGCCGGCGCACAGGAAGTAACTCTGAAACTATGGCTGAGAGGCACAACGTATTTAAGGCATCTTTCCATTAGGGGAGATGCCTGTGCAACATCCATAGTTTGGCTACTAGTTTGTTAGCTAGTTGTCATATCACGAGCTCCTGTCCTGTGATCCCTGTGTCCTTCACCTGTACCTGCCTTCCCATGCCTATCTGTCCCTTCTATGCCCACCATATCAGTCGGTACCTGCCTCCATTTGTGCCTATATCTGAGTCCATCTTCTGTCCTGGGGGTCAGCTGCCACATTCCTGCCCATTGCTATGGGAGTGGTACTGGGCATCCGCCTCGCTGTAGGCTCTTAGTTAAGCCCCTCCCACTTAAGGGTTAGTGCAGGTCCCCCTGTTGTCCAGTGGGTCCACTAACTCTACTTGCTGCCCCTACATTGGCCACAAGCGTTACCAAGTTTGTACCATTTGCCTTCTATATTCTATAGCCTGTGTGCTGCTCTGTCCATTGCTTGCTGTAGGATGAGTGCACCTACTGTCTTGCTGATCTTTTTGTTTTGTATGTAAAATGTTTAGACAATAAACCATTCAAGCGCTGGCAAGTGCCACTTATTTCTGTTTTTTTGTTGTTGTTGTGTTTAAAGGGAACCGGTCACCAGTTTTTGGCCCTATAAGCTGCGGCCACCACCACTGGGCTCTTATATACGACATTCTAACATGCTGTATATAAGAGCCCAGGCCGCTGTGTAGAACATAAAAAACACTTTATAATACTTACCTAGAAGGTCACTCCGGTGCACAACAGTCGGATGGGTGGCACCGTTCTCTGGGATTGGCGCCTCCTCTTTCAGCAATCTTGGTCTTCCTTATTCTGAAGCCATGGTGCATGACGCATACACATTGAGGTCCTTCGCAGGCGCACTTTGATTTGCCCTACTCAGGGCAGATCAAAGTATTGTAGTGCGTATGTGCGGGACCGGCGAGTGTATATGACGTAGACGCATCATGCACACAGGCTTCAGAAAGGAAGACCAAGATTGCTGAAAGCGGAGGCGCCTGTCCCGGAGAACGGAGACAACCATCTGACTGTTGTGCACCGGAGCGACCTTCTAGGTGAGTATTATAAAGTGATTTTTATGTTCTATAAAGTGATTGTTTTATGTGATTTATACGCCCTTGGAGAAAGCCACGGCGAAACGCGTCAGGGTATTATTGGTTAGGCTGTTATAATATGTAGCACTTATTTTTTATTATACCGTTTTTTTTATATATCAGGCTTTATCATAAGCCTTTTAAAAATTGATTGTTACTATACCGTTATTAGTATCTATTTGCCCATACAATACCATCTTGTCACAGTTGCTACCTAATTAGCCTGTGTCTTTTATTTGTGAATGATCCTTTTTCCTATTGCATTATTTTTGTGACCCCATTGTTTGGCATTTGATATTTTGTCATTATTTATTTATTTGATGCTATATCTTACAGTTTGTCATTATGACTATTAATGTATGATATATTTTGATACTCAATGTTGGCAAACTGCTGATTTATATAGTGCCATGGGGTACATTTGATTGGTATATCTTTCACGTTTTCTGCTGCACTATTGTTTTACAACTTTTAATAATAATAATAATAATAATAATAATAATAAAAAAGATATTTTTGCAATAAATTTGTTTGAGTCCTTTCAGGGTAGTGTTTTACCACTGTATCACTGCCCGGCTTTATATACGTCTGAACTGACCTTGTTTTTTATGTGGTGGTCAAATTTGTAGGTTTAATGTTTTTTATGTTCTACACAGTGGCCTGGGCTCTTATATACAGCATGTTAGAACGCTGTATACAAGAGCTCACTGGTGGTGGCCGCAGCTCAGGCTGCTTTCACACCTCCGGTTTTAGCAGAGCCGGCCAATCCGGCTCTAAAACCTATGTAACGGATGCGGCGACCATACCGCATCCTTTGCATACGTTTTTTACATGCGGCCCGTCTGGTTTTTGCCGCTTGCTGCAAGCTACTGAGCATGCGCAGTGGAAAAAAAACGTATGTGGCGGCCGGATGCGGTTTTTGCCGCAGAACGCCGCATGCGGTGTCCATAGGCATACATTGCAAATCGCGCCACATCGGCCGGATGCGGCGTGATGCGGGTTTTTTTTTGCTGGACAAAAAAACATGCCGGGCAACATTCCATCCGGCCGCTGCATCGGCTAAATCTGCCGTATGCGGCAAAAAACTGACGGAACGCAATCCCATGTGGCACAATACGACACTAATGTAAGTCTCTGCAAAAAAAAACGCAACCAGCGGCAAAAAAAAACCTGTTGCGGTTTTTCTGCAAAGCGCCGGATTGTGCCGCACAGGAAAAACCGGATGTGTGAAAGTAGCCTTATAGGCCCAAAAACTGGTGACAGGTTCCCTTTAACTGATAACAAAAATTTGTTACTGTAATAATAAAATTAAACTCTTAATTTTGGTCACCCCTTTACCAGTTGATGTGATCTGTGACTTGCAGCTTTGGATCACACGCTCCTGCATTGGAAAAGTGCCACTTTTTAATTCTGTGTGCCGTGATATGCAGTTACGGATGTATCAAGATTTGCTTTTAAATCAAGATCTGTACAAAGAGACCACAAATAGTAAATAAAAAGGACTTTGGCCGATAGGAAAAAACAAGTGTAGATATTTTCTATTTGTGGAAGAGCATAATGTAGCCCCGAGCGGAACCTGAGCATGTTATTGAACATGAAGCAGGTTGTTCAGCCCACAGACTGGATGCTGCACTCATTGTGACTGAAGGCAATGAGTCTTTAAGTGCGCAGGAGTGGAATTTAATATGAATGATCAACATGGAAGAGACTGAGGGGAACTTGGCAGATGGATCTGGAGGCCAGTTGTAAGGAGTAGTTTATGGCATTCAGCAGTTTATATTTTGCTTGTGGGTAGCGGTGATTGAGGACTTGCAGGTTTTTTTCTTATTTACTGACTGTTTACTACAAAGTACATTTTGGCTGCAAAATTGATTATACAGGCAAACTGGGTCCTTTTGTACAGAGTCATTTTGTAAGGTAGTTGCTTACAATCCATTTGGAGAAGAACGGGATTGTAGCAATAAAAGGCTGCCCTCACAAGTATAGGATCGGGACAAATCTTGATTTTTGCCCAAATAATGTAGTTAATCTGCAATGTACTATATTTTTCTTTCTTAAGATGCACCTCAAATTTAAAGAAGGAAAATAGGAAAAAAATAATTTTTTACTGTAAATATGAGGGTCTGTCTTATAATCCCAGTGCCTTTTACAGTATATTAGCTCACCAGGGGGGAGCGGCGGTGGTTGAGCGGCTCGGGAAGGTCACAGGAGGCAGGGTAGGTGATGCTGCAGGCTCAGAGGAGGGGGTGTTGTGGCTCAGGAGGGTCGGCGAGGCTGTGGGCTTGGAGGAGGGAATGTCATGGCTCAAGAGGGTCAGTGTGCGGAGGGTCGGCGATACTGCAGGCTCATGGGGTGTCACGGCAGCGGGCACCATTGATCTGCCGTTAGGCTCGGAAGAGGGGGTGTCATGAGGGGGTGTCATAGCTCAAGAGGGTCAGTATGTGGCAGCGGAGGGTCGACAATATTGCCGGCTCGTGGGGTGTTGCAGTTGTGAGCGCCATTGATCTGCTGGTGGATTGCGGGCTCCATTGAATTGCCGGCTAGTGACTCGATGCACTTCAAGAAAATGGCTGCGAAGGTGGCGCATGTACAGATTGGCCTCTGCAGCCATTTTCTTAAAATCTATTGCGTCAACCGCCGGCGATTCAAAGCAGCCCGCAGATCAATGGTGCCCACCACCGCTATACTCCACAGGCCCGCAGTAGCGCCGATCCCTCCATTGCCGCACACTGACCCTCTTGAGCCGAGACCCCCCCCCCCTCCTCCGAACCAGCCAGTCAGATCAATGGTGCCGTGACACCCCACAAGCCCACAGTATCGCCGATCATCCGGTGCCGCACAGTGACCCTCCTGAGCTGCTCCACTGCAGTGACACCCCCTCCGAGCCCTCCATATCGTCTACCCTGTGCCACCACTGCCGTCTCAATAAGCCATATGCGGTTTGTAAGACGCACCCCCATTTTTTTCCCCCCAGGTTTGGTGGAAAAAAGTGCATCCTACAAACTGGAAAATATGGTATTTGCAAACTTTTGCAAGTGGATTTTGTCACTGAATTTACATGGATTTCATTGCTTTCTTTGCAAAGGGTAAAGTCTGCTGTAAAAATCGGAACAAAGAATTGACATATAACGCATTTAAAAAAACAAAAAAAAAAACAAAAGAATGATTGGAATTTTACGTGCACAATTTGTTTTGCAGTAACTCAATGAGTTTTCTCAAATGGACCTGTTTAATAAGAGGTTGTCCACTTTGTTTTTTATTGATGGCTATCATTATCTGACCGGTGGGGGTGCGACATCTGCACACCCGCTGATCTGTTGTTAGCGGCAGTAACTGGGCGTTCTTAGATGCATCCGGTACACAGCAGCTCTACAATTCCTATAGTGGCCTCAGCCGGGTACTACAGATCTGCCCCCTATTCCATTGAACAGAGGTGTAGTACCTTGGCGAGGCCACTATCCAGCAGCATCTGAGAACTTCTGCCCACCAGTGCCTGTAACAGCTGATCGGCGGGTGTCGCAACCCCACTCCAAGGTGACTAATTTTCAACCAGAATTGACTGCTATTACAGTTCTCATCAAAATTTGGCTTTGCAGTTAGCCAACTGTTTGAACCACAGAAAGTATCATTCAGGGATACAGGTAATCCTAATAGCACTCATGCACAATACTATCTGTGATTAGGTTTGTTTGCAACATCTGAGCTATCGGAAGCTTCCAAAGACATGACATCATCATATCATAGTATCATAGTTTTTAAGGTTGAAGGGAGACTCTAAGGGCGGCTTTGCACGTTGCAACATCGCACGTGCGATGTCGGTGGGGTCAAATCGAAAGTGACGCACATCCGGCGTCACTTTCAACATCGTTGTGTGTAAATCCTAGATGATACGATTAACGAGCACAAGTGTCGTTATCGTATCATCGGTGTAGGCTCCGACTTTATCATAATTTTGCTGCAGCGATGGTACGATGCTGTTCCTCGTTCCTGCGGCAGCACACATCGCTGTGTATTACACCGCAGGAGCGAGGAACTTCACCTTACCTGCCGCCGGCGGCTCTACGGAAGGAAGGAGGTGGGCGGGATGTTTACATCCTGCTCATCTCCGCCCCTCCGCCGCTATTGGCCGCCTGC
The DNA here is from genome assembly GCF_048569485.1 of Anomaloglossus baeobatrachus. Taxonomy (NCBI): domain Eukaryota; kingdom Metazoa; phylum Chordata; class Amphibia; order Anura; family Aromobatidae; genus Anomaloglossus; species Anomaloglossus baeobatrachus. The sequence continues at coordinate 52,378,803 of NC_134364.1, forward strand.
CGTGTGACGTCGCTATGACGGTGCACGACCCGCCCCCTTAGGAAGGAGGCGGGTCGCCGGCCAGAGCGACGGTCGCAGGACAGGTGAGTGCATGTGAAGCTGCCGTAGCGATAATGTTCACTATGCCAGCTATCACAAGATATCGTACCTGCGACGGGGGCGGGGACTATCGCGTGCGACATCGCAGCATCGGCTTGCGATGTCGCAACGTGCAAAGCCCGCCTAAGTGCGGTCGCACTAGTGACTTGTTACAGAGGTAGAACTATATTTTTTTCATGAACACTTATACCTCTTTTAATACATCCCATTATTTTATTAGCCCTGGCAGCAGTTGCCTGACACTGTCCACTAAAGTGAAGTTTACCATCCTCCCATACACCCAAGTCTTTTTCTGTGTCTGTTTTACCCAGTGTTCTACAATTAAGTACATAATCATAAATGTTATTTCCTCTACCCAAGTGCATGACCTTACATTTATCTACATTAAACTTCAATTGCCACTTCTCAGCCCAATCCTCCAATTTACATAAATCTCCCTGTAATATAAAATTATCCTCCTCTGTATTGATTACCCTGCAGAGTTTAGTATCATCTGCAAATATTGAAATTCTACTCCGCATGCCCCCAACAAGGTCATTAATAAATATGTTGAAAAGAAGCTATATGGGCTGTCCCATATTGTTTAAAGGCATAGTTCTCTTAGTCTATGTAAACTTTTGACTTTGCAGAAAGTAATAAAAATGCCTTAAAACATTCTCTCTCATTATTCTGGCATTTGCTAAATCTAAATAATTTTTGTTCCTAATTGATCCAAAAAGGGAAAGGTTTATTCTGATTTCATGTCAGAAAGTGAGAAGAACCTGCAGATGTGTCTGTATAGAGAGCAGAGGGAAAAACCTGCAGATGTGTCTGTATAGAGAGCGGAGGGAATAACCTGCAGATGTGTCTGTATAGAGAGCGGAGGGAAATACCTGCAGATGTGTCTGTATAGAGAGCAGAGGGAAAAACCTGCAGATGTGTCTGTATAGAGAGCGGAGGGAATAACCTGCAGATGTGTCTGTATAGAGAGCGGAGGGAAATACCTGCAGATGTGTCTGTATAGAGAGCAGAGGGAAAAACCTGCCGATGTGTCTGTATAGAGCGTGGAGGAAAAACCCTGCAGATGTGTCTGTATAGAGCGTGGAGGGAAAAACCTGCAGATGTGTCTGTATAGAGCGTGGAGGGAAAGACCTGCAGATGTGTATATATTGAGAGCGGAGGGAAATACCTGCAAATGTGTCTGTATAGAGAGCGGAGGAAAAAACCTGCAGATGTGTTAGTATACAGAGCAGAGGGAAATACCTGCAGATGTCTGTATAGAGAGCGGAGGAAAAAACCTGCAGATGTGTCTGTATAGAGAGCAGAGGGGGAAAAACCTGCAGATGTGTTTGTATAGAGAGCAGAGGGGAAAAACCTGCAGATGTGTCTGTATAGAGAGCAGAGGGGAAAAACCTGCAGATATGTCTGTATAGAGAGCGGAATGGAAAAACCTGCAAATGTGTCTGTATAGAGAGCAGAGGGGAAAAACCTGCAGATGTGTCTGTATAGAGAGAGGATGTAAACTTCCGGTTTCAATTGTACATTTTATATATCCAGTAACAAATCCATAAGAGTCACTTCCCTGCCTGTAAGAACATTGTTAAATCTTACCCCTTATAATTGCTTTTTTCTTTCCTTCTTCTCGCCTGTTTGTCTTGGTGACGTCTTTTCTGGCTCTTGCTATTAATTTGTATGAGTGACATCATTAAGAGCTGTGACAGAAATGATAATCCAAAAATATACAGTGACTAACGGAATCCTCTGTATCCCACCTCCTACTCCCCCCAGTAATGACAGTCTTATGGAGAACAGAGAGGGGGAAGACTGTAATAAGCAGATCAACATGCAAATAATTACTGACTGAGCCCGGATTCTCCATTCTCATTTACATACAAAATTGCAAACTGTTATTTAAAAGTTCAATATTTAAAACTGTTAATAGTTTTCTTTCTGAAGATGTAAAAGTAGATCTGTGTAATATGCCGCCCTTATCAAAGTGAAACTCTCGGCCAATTTCTATGTGGACCGGCTAAGGGTGTTATGTAACTTCATACACTTGCCAAAGGTTGCCAATTATGCAGTGCCATTTTAAAAAAAAAAAAAGTGGGACCAAAATGGTACAAAATGAATAAAGTTACTGAGATATTCTCTAAATCTACTCAGATCCCAGCCTCCCCAAATTAATACAGTTCCCATGGCAGTCCCCCTTTTGAAACAAGATGGTGATATCAGAGTAGTGTACTTCTATACAGCCCAGCAACATGCGGCCATATTGCTACTGTCTTAGAATTTATGGGGACCAGAATACCCCATTAACATCAAACTTATGGGTAAGTGGCAATTGTAAAATTGAGGTGTGACCCACGACTGTGATCTCTATTGTTAGAGGTGGGACACATGCCCATCATTGAGCAATGATCTTCTCCCACTATCTTTCCAGTGGATAGGTATCACGCTAGGTACAGGGAAGTACCAAGGGAGTGACGAAAGGTAAGGGAAGGGGACCCCTGCATTTAGGGAAGGGGGAGATGGTGACCCTGACCGAACCTACAATTCGCCATTGAGGTTCCTCACCACCCTAGATAGGTTTCACACCCATGCGCTGAGACAGATATCTGACCCTAGGTATCCCTATTGCTGGGCCCTAAATAGAGTACGGGTATGATGAGCTCTTCATCAACCCCACTAAATGCTAAAGGAAGACACAAGGGGGTCACAAGGGGTGGGGGTGGGGGGTGAGCATGAACTACTTGTTCACAGATGACACAGGCAGGAGTTCAGCATACTGCAGAAACAATGCTACAAATAATAGCAAGCCACCTGCGTGCAACCAGAGCTAGAATGAACTGAATAACATCATTAACACCAGTCCAGGGGGAAGGTAGTATTTAAGCACCAAGAGAATGCTGATGATCAGCAGCTGGGTGTAAGATGAGCTCCTTCTGGGTCCAAAAGGGGGGAGAGATGAAAGTCCAGCAGGAAAGCTACCTATTACAAAGAATACTTACAACAGGAACAATAGAATTTCAGGAAGCATTTTGCGCAGCCAAACGCTATGACTGTCTATGGCCAGAAACCACATGATAGTCAACCGTGACACACCTGTGACAATAGGTAGTCTTTTTAAAACTAAATAAATTGGCATAGGGTCCCCCATCTTATGATACCCAGCACAAATAAAGCAGATGGCTACAGGCTGCGGCCCTTAGCCATGCGCCTATCTTGGCTGTGTATCAAAATAAGAGGAACCGCATGCGTTTTTGTTTTTTTTTATTATTTCAATAAATAATTTTAAAAAACAGTGTGCAGTCCATTAGATGTGACAATTCCGGAACTTTTACCCAGCTCTTCATGATTGCCCTACTGTGGTGGCAATCGTGGTAATAAGGGGTTAATGGCAGCCAACAGCTGCCACTAAGCCCCAGATTAGTAATGGGAGGCGCCTGAGACCCCCCCTCCATTAATAATCTGTGAGTGAAAAGAAATGAACACAAACACCAAAAAATCCTTTATTTGCAATACAAAAAAAAACACCCTTTCACGCCTTTATTAACCCCCAAAATACCCAGGTCTGAAGTAATCCACACGAGGTCCCATGACTACTCCAGCTCTGCTACATCTGAAGGCACAGCACGCGGCCATAGTACAATGACTGCCCGCTGTGCGCTTCAGGCAGAGGCTGAGCCTAATCAATCAGCAGTGAAGTCACTCAGGTTATTTGCGGTCACAGCTGGAAGTTTTTAAAGTCCTTCACCTGTGATTGCAGGTAACCTGCCCTTAAGTGACCTCAGTCAGTTCTGCATCTTCTGGCTGAAAACCAAGATTTTTTTGGCCAAGAGATGCAGATTTGGTGCTGAACTTTCTACAGCATATTCCTGCACCCAATCTACAGCTCCTGGCAAAAAAAAAAACAACGCATCACTACTGCATGCAGTATGATGTGGTAATGATGCAAAGTTTTTTGCCATGAGGTGTAGATTGGGTGCAGGAATATGGTGTAAAAATTTAATCACCACATTTGCATCTCTTGGCCCAAAAAAAAATGCAAAGAAAAAAACAAAAAAAAATCAAACAGTTTTGACGATGTTTCAGTGCAGTTTTCTTTCAGGAGGTGCAAATTTGGTACTGAAATGTTTCCTATCATAACTGGAAAGATGTTAACAAGAACTATATTTCCACTTAATTTATGCCATTTTTTTCTTATCTTTTCAGGAAAAGCTTCTGGACTGCAGTTTGTAGGGCGTGGGTACAACCTAACAGTTTCTCAAGGACATGAAGCCAAGCTGAATTGCAGTTTATTGGGCATGGAGCTGCCAGAGATCCAGTGGCTGAAGGATGGCATCGCAGTGCAGAGTGCCGACCAAATGTACATTCCCGTGATTGAAGACCATTGGATCAGCTTCCTCAGGTGCAGTATCTGGCCCCGGCTTCTGGAAATAATGGCCTGCTTAAGATTAACAGACGTAAGCAGATGATACAAATGTCTCCTTATATAGGCTCTGGCTTACCCCGTACCATGATAAATATTCAGCTGCCCCACATGGCACGCACAAGGTGTTCTTAGAATAGATGGAAATATAGCGGAGATCGATTGTACGGTGTGGAGCCTTTGAGTTCCATGGAAGGTTTTCTTGGGGCTATATAAGGGCAACCTGTATGATTTGTACGGTAGAGGAGACTGAAGAATCCTGCCTATCTCTGGTCACCTAGGCCCTCCAATGTCTTTTAATAGTGTCTTTCCGGTTCAGCATAGAAGTGGTGACTACAATGTTTACTTGTATACAGTCCATAGAGGATTTTAGATCGAAAGATGATTTTTTTTTTTTTTTATTCTATTTATTTTGTTCTTAAGTTTGAATTATTTTAAAATATTTGTAAACAGCAATGTGGGAAATGGTAGCCGTGTAAGCCATTTCAACTACCCTATAAGTACATTGAGATAATTTAGGGGGTTCCTCATTCGGGACCCCCATCTACAAACTAGAGCGGAGAATAGCAACAAAGAGCATCTCTCATTCTGGAGGACCTGCTCTTCACGGACATCCGATTGGCGTCAAAGGGCGCCATTTCATGCATTATTTTACCTGTTATGGCAGGGCAGGGGGGGCTTAAAGAGGTTGTCTTTTTCTTTTAGAGGTTTTATCCAGGACTTTTTATCTTATGCCGAATAGCTAACAGGTTCTGTAGGTAGTTGCTGAAAACCCAAAAATCCAGACTCCACAAAATATCTTCTGAAATTTAAAACATCAACTTTATTCCAAAACAGAATAATGAATTATTAAAAACATATGGAGTAGTAGACACTGGCCTACGCGTTTTCGAGCTGTGCTTAATTTTTCTTACTGACTACTAAGCTAGTCTCCTTAAGGAGAATAGTGTTCCCCCGTGGTCCCCACATAGCTTTCTCATGAGCCAGATCAGACATCCCCATACTTTGCACTGACGAGGGGCAAGCACCCCGAAACACCGTGTCTGCAAATTGGGATTCTGATCTGGCTTATATATCCTGAGTCATATATTGCAAAGGATTGTTAAAAATCCACTTGTGACTTTTAGGATCGCTACTTCCAATAGGTGGCGCTGTGCTAGAGTTTGTCTCCTTTACTGGAGAGACAATTCGTGTACATGTGTTCCTTTATAGCAGGGGTGGGGAACCTTTTTACTGCCGGGGGCCATTTGGAAATTTCTACCAATCTTCGGGGGCCGCACAAAATTATCAATGTGAAAATGACCCGGCTATATTTGGTCAAACAATTAATTAACTCACCCCTACTGTGGCCGCCGGAGCTGCTTCTCTTTGGTGTGGCTGTGATGTTTGGTGATACTAATCATGTTTCTTCTCACAATTGCTTTTCTAGGTTTGTCTCGGTCTGAATCGCAGTCAACTCTTTGTCATAATAATATTTGGTAAATCATATACATCACATAGGAGACGCTGTATATACATCACAGGAGACGCTGGAGGCACATATAACACATAGGAGACACTGGGACTGCTCTATATACATTACAGGAGTCACTGAAGGCACATACATCACATTGAAAACGCTGGGACTGACGTATACACAACAGAAAGGAAACACTGGGACTGCTGTATATACACATCACAGGAGACACTGGAGGCACATACATCACATGAGGAGCTGGGGACCTATATATGCTCCCAGCCCCTCCTGTGATGTAAATGCCCACAGCCCCTCCTGTGTTGTGTATGTCCCCAGTGTCTCCTGTGATGTATATGCCCCCCAGCATCTCCAATGTGACGTAGAAGTCACAGGAGACGCTAAAGGCAAACAACACAAGAGGGGCTGGGGGGGCACACACAACGCAAGAGGTGCTGGGGGGCACACACAACGCAAGAGGTGCTGGGGGGCACACACAACGCAAGAGGTGCTGGGGGGCACACACAACGCAAGAGGTGCTGGGGGGCACACACAACGCAAGAGGGGCTGGGGGCACACACATCACAAGAGGGGCTGGGGGCAAAGACATCACTGAGGGGGGCACAGACATCACTGGGGGAACACAACACTGGGGGTGATGCACAGCATTGGGAGGGCACACAGCACTGCCACCCAGTAATGTCAGGGCTCTTCACACAGCAGAGCCCTGACATTACTGAGGAGCCACAAACCTGAGGTGATGCACAGCATGGGGTGAGGGACAGAGCACTGATCGTTGCACACAACTCTGGGGGGATGGTAGACAAAGTACTGGACGGGGAACAGAGTGCAGGCGCGTGCGCACGCGCACACAGCGCCGGAGACAGTGCAGGCCAGAGGGCAGAGAGACGGGCACACCGCTCCGGAGGACAGAGGGGCGGGCACACCGCACGAGAGGACAGAGGGGCGGGCAGATCGCTCCAAAGAGCAGAGGGACGGGCACACACCGCTGATCACGCTAACACTGGACAGCGGGAGAGCCCATTGATTCACCCAAACAGTGCATGTGGTCATTTTAAAGGGCCGGCGGCCCCAGCACTGCAGCCCCCGGGAATCTGCCCGGGGGCCGCATAAAAGGTCATGGCGGGCCACAGGTTCCCCACCCCTGCATTATAGGAAACCATAGCAATACCCTTTAAATATTGCCAAAGTTTTAAAGGTCACCAATCGCCAGGATTTTCCTATATAACCTAAAGCAAGTATTATACTGGCACTATCAGGCTGATTCTATACATACCTGTAGTTGTGAGATCGGATGTATCGGTTTTGAAACACAAGCGAGTAAAGTTTGTAAAATGAGCAGCTTTATGAATGGCAGCAGCTGCCGATCAGCTGATAGCTGGGGTGGGTTTTGATAGTGATTCCCGCCCTCCTGCCTGTCCGTCATCCTCCCCCTATCTGTTACTTATCTTAATTCTATTAAAGAATTGTTTTATGAAATGGCTAGAAGGACCTTGTTGATGTCCTACCCATGTGACAAGAAGGGGCAGGGCCTCAGGGACCATAGCTGATACCAGGAAGCAGCATTATTTTTCTGTTGGCTGAAGCCCCCATCCCTTCTGGTCACATGGGTATGACATCAGCACAGGTCCTTCTAGCCACTTACCGTAATTCTTTTATAGAATCATTTCACTAAGTGGCTAGAAGAACCTGTGCTGATGTCATACCCATGTGACCAGAAGGGGCAGAGCCTAAGCCAACAGAAAAATGTTGCTTCCTGGTATCAGCTATGTTGACTGAGGCCCCGCTTCTTCTGGTCACATTGGTATAACATCAATAAGATCCTTCTAGCCACTTAGCCACTTAAAACGATTCTTTAATAGAATTAAGATAAGTAACAGATAGGGGGAGGACAGACAGGCAGAGGGCAGAAATCACTATCAAAACCCACCCCAGCTATATTATAACTATAGAATCTGTTTTATGTAGTCCGTTAATTAGTCCAGTCACTTGATTGTGGCTAGTGACCGAGTTCCTGTATTCATAAATATTGTATGGGATTGATAATTTTTTTTTTGGCTGAAATATTTCAATAGATTTCGGTCTATTGACCGGCCATCCAAAACGCAGAAGCTGAATGTAGGAATTAGCATCTGTAAGGCGCAAAACCTCTGCAGATCGATTATACTTTGTTCTGCAAAATATTTAGCGGAATTATTGGAGAGATATCTGCACATTGTTGATACGTTAGATCCCATCGAGCTTTTTATACAGTGATGCGCAGCTTCCCACGTCTCATATGAACATTCAAAGGTCATTAGTTTACAAAGAAAAATTATCTTCGCCCGCCAAGCAATGAAAATAGCAATGAAAACACTGAGCGGCTGAATCCTGTGTTGTTATATTGTATACTGAGATGCAGTTACTATGCTGAATTATTCTATAAATGGAGCACAATTTAACATGAATATATAAATGCATTTGCAGCTTAAAAAATGTTGAGCGTCCAGATGCCGGAAAATACTGGTGCGAGGCTGAAAATAACGGACTGAAGGCGATATCCGAGGCCATCTGGATCATGGTGGAAGGTATGCAGTAATTGACTATGGGCATTTTAGCATTTTTTTTTTTGTGTGTTTTATTGATAAGTTCATGTGGTGTCTGTATATTATACTTTGTATACGGCATTTTATATATATATATATATATATATATATATATATATATATATTATGGAGGTTGAACAAAAATATCCTATGAAACGTTTAGGATTTGTCACCATTTTTCTACAAAGTCTACTCAATCCAGGGGCTCAAAAGTAATTGGAGAAAATTACGTTACCATAAATATAATGTTAATTTTTAATACTTTTATAGTGAATCATTTGCAGGCAATGACTGTCTGAAGCCTGGCTGGAAGCCGTAGACGTTACGATCGCTGGATTTCTTCCTTTTCAATGCTTTACTGGCCTTTACTGCATCTGACGATAGTTGTTTCTTGTTTGTGGTTTGTGGGTCTTTCTGCCTTCAGTTTTGTCTTCAGCTTGTGAAATTCAGCTTGATCGGGTTGAGATCTGGTGATTGACTCGGCCATTTAAGAATATTCCACTTCTTTGTCTTACACTCCTGTGTTGCTTTCGCAGTGTTTTTTTGGGTCATTGTCCAGCTATACTGTGAAGCGCCGTCCCATAAACCTTGCTGCATTTGGTGGAATCTGAGCAGAAACTCTCGCCCTGCACTCTTCAGAATTCATCCGCCTGCTTCTGTTTTCAGTCACATCATCAATAAACACTAGTGACCCAGGGCCATTGGAGCCCTGCATGTCCGACCATCACACTGCCTCCACTATATGCGACCGAGGATGTGGCTTTGGATCATGAGCCGTTCAAAGCCTTCTCCATACTTTCCTCTTCCCATGATTCTGGTACAGGTTGATCTTAGACTCATCTGTCGTCTGCTGCTTTTCCAGAACTGGGCGGCTTTTTAGGTGGTTTTTTTTTTTCACAAATAAATCTAATCTGGCCTTTTTATTTCTAATGCTGATTAATGGTTTGCACCTTGTAGTGAACACTCTGTATTTGCACCTTGTTTGCTCCTATGAAGTCTTCTCTTTATGGTAGACTGTAAATACTAAGACACCCCCTTCCTGGAGTTTGTTCTTCACTTGGGTGGATATAGGGGATTTCCTTCACAATAGAAAGGATTCTGCGATCATCCACCATTGTTGTCTTCCGTGGATGTCCAGGCCTTTTTGAGTTCTCAAGTTCAACAATGCGCTGTTTTCTTTTTTACAAGTCTCTAATGGATTTCGTCTGCTACAACTGAGCCCTACCACTTACATGGGGATGAATAGACCAGGGCAGATGTAATATCTGTAAATAACAGGTCCCTAGGCAGACTACAAGAAGCCATAAATTTAAGCCTGATGTGTCCCTGCCTAATCGCGGAGGTTGGCACACTAATATAACTCAATGGCACCGCCACTCAATGTTGGCTGACCCTTAATGACTTTACCTGCAACTAATAGTGTTAAACTAAACAACAAACATAAATAACGTGGACACATGGCTAATAGTCGTATAGGGAAAACAGAGGAAAATGCAAGAAATTCAAAATTCATGGAATACGCGGAAACCCTCCAAATCCTAAACATGACAGAAAGGGAAGGATACTGGGAAAGGAAAATTACAAACCAAGCGCAGAGAAAAACAGAAGAGATTATTCAGCAAGGAAATCCTTAACTGAAGAGCTGAAAGTCCAAACATCCATCCGATCAGTAATCTAGCCAGCAATAGACATGAGCATGGCGCGTATAAATAGCCCTTCCCAAGATGTGATTGGGCAAATAAAACAAGGGAAAACACTTGAATGGAAGCAACACTGAAGAAAAAGGAAAGGCAAAAGAACCATCAGCACTTCGACAGAGACTAAACAGACTGGGGTCCAACAGGGAGAGAAACCGACCACACATCCAGAGGTCACAGAATTGAGCCCTGGAGTCAAGCTATGACTTTTTTTTTTTTCCAGCTTAATGATGGTCTGTTTCTCTTCCATTCACAGCTCCTTTGACCACGTGTTGTGGGTTCACAGGAACAGCTTCCAAATGCAAATACCACATCTGGAATCTGCTCCAGACCTTTTACTTGATTAAATGGATTAACAAAGGACTAGCACATTAAAGACCTTTTGCGATAATTGTCCAATTACCTTTGGTTGCTTTGAAAATGAGGCAACTTCTTGCAGTGCTTTTGTAGCGCCCCTAACATCAGGGTGCTACAGGGAACTGCTTCCTGTTCCCTCAGGATGCAGGTCCTACCCCCCATGGTTCCAAGTGCCCAGAAACCGGTGTCCCCTCCATCAGCACCACAAATCCCAGTCAACACCTCACATCATGACCTGTCAGACGCACTAGTGGGTTGGTCCAGCTGGAAAAGGGCCACCCACCTAGGGGTCAGGCAGATTGGTGGGAGGGAAGTAAGAGTCGAGTGAGAGCCCTCAAAGAGAGAGAGGAGCTGGGGAGTGTGAGCTCCCAGGGAACTAGAAAGACCCAGGTTGGGTTGTAGACAGTGGTTTGGGACCAGAGGAGTCGGGGACCGGTAACAGTGACATTGGAAAAGGGTGCGATGGACAAAGTCTAGGAGCACTGTCGTAACCAGAAAGCCCAAAAGAACGGACCGGTACCGAGCACGACGAAGTACAGGACCCTAGGTCAGGAGCCGATTCAATGTCCTGGCAATTAACCTGCAGAGGAAGGGGACCTTCCAAGCGAGCTCAGAGACTGAGGGCATCAGCACACCATGGGGGGCAAGGTTTTCCAGAGAAAGCAACCCATTAAAGTCCCAAGTGCCAGCCCTTGGGAGCATATCTTCACCTAAAAACTGAAGAGCGGGACCTTTATAGTTTCAGGCTAGAGGGACCCACACGGACACGAAACTGTGCACGGAGGCAGGCTCCGTATTACTATGTGACACCGGTGAGACCAGGTACTTGGTCGGGCTTCCCGCAGCAGTAGTGGCACACAGAGAACTTGGTTTACTTGCAGCGTGTGAGTCTCCTTTTAGAATCTTCATCCAGCACCACGACTACCCACAGTGAGTACCCTGGTCCCCTGCACTCTGCTTTCCCAAATAACCACCAACACCCTGATCCCGGGGCCTTCCCTACCTGTGGCGGGACTAACATCAGGCTGCTTAACTCAATCTGTCCCGGTACTCCTTACAGCAGCGGCGGTACTCCCATTACCGCAACCTACAGGTGGCGTCACAAACTTATCCCCTGTAAATATCCCCTTTATACGGATCAAAGTGTCCGCTAAGCCGGGTCCGGGCCCCTCTCGAGCCACGACCCCGGACCCGAGCAGCCCGACTAACATCGGGGCGGCACACTTTCACCACTGGAATGGTAGTATATAAGTGTTATTGTTTTACTGGGGGAAAATCTAGGAATTCAGAGAATGTTTTCTGAGTAGTGGACAACCTTTTTAATTTTATGAATTCGGACTTTTAATTTTTGTCAAATTGCTCCCAGTGTATAACATCAAGCCTCTCGCCATGCAGTCTGCCTTTACTGACTGTGACAGAATGAGTAGTTCTAAAAAGCTCACTGATACTAGTGCCGTTCTGATATGATGTCCCCATTGTAAAAAGTTCATTACATTTCTTACTTCCTAAATATTCCACCATCACTTCTGAGAAGTATTTTTTGAAAGTGTAAAGAACCACAGCAACTCACCAAATAGAGACCTTGTAACTTAGAGTGGGGTCACTGAGTGCTGAGGAGCAGAGGGTGAAAAAGTCAACAACTCCATCACTGTAGAGTCCAATACTCCTCTGCTATTAATGGCAGCATTAAACTGCACTTGAAGCTTCATGACCAAATACCTGCATGCAATCAGATGTGAAAACCAGACTCTTCATTTTGGGTTCAAATAGATGATTTTTATAACCCCCTCTTAAAGGGAATCCGTAACCAGGATTTTGTCACCTAACCTGAGCACAGTATCTTGTAGAGACACAGATCCTGATTCCAGAGATGTGTCACTTACTGGGCTGCTTGCTGTAGTTTTGATGAAACAGCAGGAGATTATCACTAGAAGACTAGTAAACCTGCTGTGAAGTTATCCTCCATATTCATGAGCTCTGTATAACCCCGCCTCTGTTATTGATAGGCAGCTTTCTGCGTATCAGTGGTGTGGGCGGGGTTATACAGAGAGCAGCATTTAGAGAACTGGTAGATTTGCAGGAGATAAAACAGTTGTTTTTTTAAAAAAATACAACGAGCTGCCCAATAAATGACCTGTTGCAGGAATTGGGGACTTGGCCAGTATGTTCTCCAGCTCTCAGATGGGGCAGCAAAAATCTGGTGACAGATTCCCTTTAATTTAGGTAGCACCATCTTGTAGTTGCTTTATTTTTTTGCTTCCATAACTTCATTTACATCTACATGTGCAATCAGACGGTCTGAAATTAACATGATAATGGGGGAGCGGAGGGGTGGACATATCATTGGTGCAACCTGTGCAATTGCACCAAGTCCCAAGAGTAAAGGGGTCCACTTTTACCTCTAAAGCAGGTAGACATGTGCATTATGATGTTATAGGACTGCACAGGGGCCCGTATTCTGTTCTTGCACAGGGGCCCGTATTCTGTTCTTGCACAGGGGCCCGTATTCTGGTCTTGCACAGGGGCCCGTATTCTGGTCTTGCACAGGGGCCCGTATTCTGTTCTTGCACAGGGGCCCGTATTCTGTTCTTGCACAGGGGCCCGTATTCTGTTCTTGCACAGGGGCCCGTATTCTGTTCTTGCACAGGGGCCCGTATTCTGTTCATGCACAGGGGCCCGTATTCTGTTCATGCACAGGGGGCCCGTATTCTGTTCTTGCACAGGGGCCCGTATTCTGTTCATGCACAGGGGCCCGTATTCTGTTCATGCACAGGGGCCCGTATTCTGTTCTTGCACAGGGGCCCGTATTCTGTTCATGCACAGGGGGCCCGTATTCTGTTCATGCACAGGGGGCCCGTATTCTGTTCATGCACAGGGGGCCCGTATTCTGTTCATGCACAGGGGGCCCGTATTCTGTTCATGCACAGGGGGCCCGTATTCTGTTCATGCACAGGGGGCCCGTATTCTGTTCATGCACAGGGGCCCGTATTCTGTTCATGCACAGGGGGCCCGTATTCTGTTCATGCACAGGGGCCCGTATTCTGTTCATGCACAGGGGCCCGTATTCTGTTCATGCACAGGGGCCCGTATTCTGTTCTTGCACAGGGGGCCCGTATTCTGTTCTTGCACAGGGGGCCCGTATTCTGTTTTTGCACAGGGGCCCCGTATACTGTTCTTGCACAGGGGCCCCGTATACTGTTCTTGCACAGGGGCCCCGTATTCTGTTTTTGCACAGGGGACCCCGTATACTGTTCTTGCACAGGGGCCCCGTATACTGTTCTTGCACAGGGGCCCCGTATTCTGTTCTTGCACAGGGGCCCCGTATACTGTTCTTGCACAGGGGCCCCGTATACTGTTCTTGCACAGGGGCCCCGTATACTGTTTTTGCACAGGGGACCCCGTATACTGTTTTTGCACAGGGGACCCCGTATACTGTTCTTGCACAGGGGCCCCGTATTCTGTTCATGCACAGGGGCCCGTATTCTGTTCTTGCACAGGGGTCCTTTTCTGTCTGTGTCCACCAGTAGGTGAGAAGGTGTCATCCGTATTATCTTCAACTCAACAGTGAACAAATCTGAAAGGTATCGGAGCATCTGATTCCTCATGGTTTTGTTTATCCGTTCAAGTAAGAAACTATTCTGGAAAATGATCCCGTGTTCACCTTTATGCCATCATTTACTCGTCGGAGCAAGGGCATACGTGCAGGCTCATTAACTATGAGTCAGACCGGCATCCAGGGAATCCATTTAACTTTCTCAACCTACTATAGCTTTCCAAACAGTTGCAACTAGCACAAATGCATGGCATCCCTGGAGCCCAGTCATATCAATCAGCTGAATCACCCACACATTCAGCATGGTCCCTCACCATGTGTTATCATCTTCTTCCTCCATTTATCTCACCTCTCCTGCTGGCTTCATCCATCTTTTTTCCTCCCACACAACATACTGCTTTATATACCTTTCCTTTTAACCCTATCATCTACTTTGCAATCTTCATTTCCCGCTAGTGCTGCAGGGGCAAGTTCCATATCCATCTCGGAGACGGATGATTTGGGGTTTTGCTGCTGTAAGCACATTTTTTTTTCTCCATTGTGCAGGCACATAATGGATAATGAAGGCATGGCCTACTTCTCTTTTCATTAAACATGTGATCTAAACCTCCGTGGCCACAGTCTTGGCTGCAGCCATTGACTACATGCAGCTGAGTGGGTAGCATTGTGTGTGAGACAATGTGACCATGGGTAATCTCGTTTTTTAAGGTCAATTCCTAATAATCGAAATATCAGTTTTGCATCATCGGTTTTAAAAGTGCTGCAAAACTCCAAAATGGATTGTTAGGAGCAGATCTATGTTTCTAGTAACGGTAGATGACCACCAATATGGCCTCGATTTCATCTCCTAGTGTCTTCCAGCTGCCGTTGTCTTTATTTGGAGACTTATAGGGCTGAAGAATTTATTATCAATGAATAAGGAAAAAGATGTGCCAGTCAGCTGCCCGGAAAGCAGGAAGAAAACCATATGAGAGCTACTTGGTAGCCACTATGAATTTTATTTGACTTAATGGGTTACTTCCAACATTAACGATCGTTACTGGCTCCCATCAAACCCAAGAATCGGGCTCTGAAATGTCCCATCAGAGCAGTATTTGGTATCGCATGAACCCTTCGGCTCCATTTATTCTTTTGAGACTTCCGAATACTTAAGAGTAGCACATATGTGGCCTCCACTCCTTTTCAGGGCATTTCAAGGCCCCACCAGTTAGGCACAATTTATTTATACTTTGGATAAGTGATAACTTTTAATGTGTAGAATAATCCTTTAACTGGAATTAGGCCATAAAGAAAATCGGTCAGCAGGTTTTTGCTATGCAATATGACAGCAGCATGATCTAGGGGCTGAGAACCTGACTCCAGCAATGTATCACTTAGTTTACTGGGTGCAGCAGTTGTAATACAATCAGTTTTCTTTGATACAGATCTAGCAGAGCTCAGAATGCTGAGCTGTGTATAACCTCGCCCACATAATTGATTAGCAGCTTTTTGTGTACACTGTATATTGACAGAAAGCTGCCGGGGGCAAAGCTGGACCAGGAGATGTAAGGCACCCAGTCCTCTAGTGATAATCTCCTGCTAATAAAATACTCATTGTATTGAAACTGGAAAACACAGCCTAGTAAGTGACATTGATGGAATCTGTATCTCTGCCTCTACATCCTAATGTTCTCAGATTACATAGCAAAAACCTGTTGACAGATTGCCTTTTAGAAGGAATGGTTGAATAATACCATTATAGATTTGTCAGCAGAGGAAAAAAAAAATGTTAAAGTGGGTGATTTTTCGCTTTTTAACTACAAAGTAATGCTATTTTTCTGTAGTCTGATCCCTATCATTTTATACTAGGTGTTCCATATTTCACCATGGAGCCAAAGGACATGGCTGTGCTAAGAAATACCTCCTTTAATATTTCTTGTGAGGCAATAGGACCACCAGAGCCTCTGACTATAATTTGGTGGATGGGCGATTCTCCGGTTCAAAGAAAGCCAGAGGGCTCCCCATCTATTCTATCAGTACCAGGTAAGTACTGAGCTTGTTCCATCTCTTGTAATTTGAGATCCAGCACCCATTACCCTTTGTCATTAATTTAATAATCCTAAGATTTTTTTTTTTGTTTTATAAATTTAAAGTGATATCAACATTTGTCTTAATGATACAGAACTTCATACCCTCTGCATAGGCATAAAGTGAAAGAGGACCTGTCACCTGGCCAAAAGTAGCCAAATTTTGCATAATTTTTTTTCCCGCTGCTCGTGAGAATTCTTTTTTTTTTCTTTTGTTATTGTTAAACCCTCCCCCTCATTCAGTTTAAGAGATGTCCTTTTGTTTAGTCTTAACTTTTTCAGTCTTTACAATGGGGTGTGCCTTACAGGCTCCTCTGGGGCGTGTGTTTAGGCTGCTCTGCATAATTACCCTGTAAGCATTTCCCCCTTGTTAAAGACCATAAGGATTAGCCATAAAGATCCATATCTCTAAAACCATATGATGAAAAAAAAATTTAAATTGGGCACTTTTGACAGGTCCTCTAGAAATGATAAGCTTCTGTTTGCAGCTACCACCATAGGTAGCTTATGAGCTTACTCCATAAGGTGGTAAACATTCATATGGGATTTTACTTTTCCATGGGACGTTTATGGAGAAGAAAGGAGAAATGAGGAGCAGGGTGTCAGGTCTCCACCAGAGTCCGCTCCTTCGATCACCAGACGCTGCCGTATTCCCGCCGTGAGCAATGCTTGTGATAGGGGAAGAGTCAGTGACTTTGGTGGGCGAAGGCTCCGCTCAACCACTAAGCTGGGTTTCTCTAGGACTGGCAGTATCACTGGCTGTTTGTGGTGGCGTGTGCCTTCCAGCTGAAGTTACCACCTTCAAGCCAGGGCCAATGGTAAGGTACCACACCCTTATTACTCCTCCAGTCTGCTTGTCGCCGCCAGATATAGTCTTATGGTACTGCTTCACACCCTGCTAAACTACTGATCCCTGTGTTTTGACCCCTGCCTGCTCTCTGACTACTCTCCTGCCTGCCATCTCCGGTTTGACCATAGCCTGATTTCCGACTACCCTCTTGCCTGCTGGTTTTGTCCTTTCTTGTACCTCCTGGTTTTGATCATGCCTGGCAACTACTCTTCTCGGGATTGCAGCCTTCCATAGGCAGTGACCTCCTGGACCCTATAGTAATTCCAGATCCCTATACAGGGAGTAAAGGGTTTTGGGGTTCTGGGGATGCTGCTGAGTGGGTGGCTTTCCTCTATCCTGTCCGTATCAGCCATCCTGAGATTCTCTGGTGTCAGAGCCGTGAACGGTGGTCACATGACCTTGGGTATGCACTATGCAAACTCCCGGCCAGAATCTGACTAGACTGTATCCGGCGTGCTCAATGCAAGTGTATTGTGCGAGGCTAGAATCATTCTAGTCAGATTCTGGCCGGGAGTCTGCATATCAGAAACTTGCGGTCACGGTATCATTGTTGCCGGCGCTGACATGAGAATCCTCATAGTGCATAGTTGTCATGATGTGACTGCAGGTGTCATACCTGGTCATGGGAGGGCTCCCAATGAGTGGCACGTCACAGTAGGAACATCAGGGTAGTGTCACGCCGAGGAGAGGGTTAGAGTAAAATACAACACCACGGTGGACCCTCGTACTAGGGAGAGAGCAGCGGGGTCACCTCCTAGCCCTAGCCTGAGGCTGATTCCTGCACTTCCTAACGTCCTTAAATGGGTCCCACCTCCCCACCTCTGTCACCCCCTTCCGCCCGTATGCTGATCACGTGCCTAGGCCCTCAGTGACCATAAACTCACCATGGCTAGTGAGGGCCAGCGAAACACTAGTCTCGCTACTACCGCTACTACAATAAGACAACCCGAGATAGGTAAGACAGATGGGTGAGGTAAGACACAACAAAAAGCATTCCAAGATTTCTCCAGTAAGGAACTTCGCAGCTGCAATAGAAATTACACGACCGCTATACAGCAACGAGCTCCTTCACCATGGCCAGCATAGGTATGAGCTATAGCCGGCATAGGGAGGAGTGAGGACCAGATATTTATAGCAGAAGGGAGTCCCTGCAACTGAGGCTACAACTACATGTTAGATCACGGCAGGATAGAAATGAACCTTAACCCCTTCAATACTGTATGCAATTAAATATGCTCCAACTCTGGGTAAATGGTGAGCGGGCACTAGAGATCATCTGTGATCCACAATACACTGCGACCTTCTGATCCCAGATCCCCCGAGATGAGATCAGGCCGTGACACACTCCTGACAGTAGTGCGGGCGATGTGAGGATTCACAAGGCATATTGAGTGAAGACAGACTTGTGGTTTTAGATTTAAGCTCTATTCATATAAAGCCAGAGACCTTTAACCCTTTGGTTGCTGTTATTATTTATCTCTATTCCAGATAGATGCAAGTATAGCTTTTTAGTTGTGCTGCATAGATTTCCTTCTCTGTGGGATAAGTCTTGAAGCCCATGAAGCAGAACAGATCAAGGCAGTTTATAATTATGGTCTTTTCGACAATCCCTTTAGGGAGAGCACTAAATAGGTAATTAAAAACTGTAATTGCAAAATGCTAATTTCTATTTTAGAACGGTGTCCATTAAGGACCGCATTAAATACCTCAATAAGCCATCACTTTTGCCAGTTAGTCTTAAAACTAACATGTTATTGTTTATCATTGTGAATAGCATTTTTTTGCTTTTTACTTTTTTTTTTTTTTTTTTTGCAAAGAAAAGGTGATCACAGCTCTTCAAAGGCATTTTAATAACCCATTCCAGGACATAAAGGCTTTAATGACCAGCTTTAAAAAGGATTAGAGAGCAACTAAACTTTTGGGTTATTGATCATCCTTTTGTAAAGTTATGCATTTTTGTAATATAATTCATTACCTTATTTTACCTCCTTCTAGGCTGCAGAGCTGTATTAACTGCCAGGCTCAACAATACCCAGCTGTTTACAATCAGTGTACAGGACTTTCCCTGTCTGAGCCTCTCTGCCCCTTCTCCCACATTCAGGCAGGTAAAGCCCCTAGCACAGATTGTTTGCAAATTAAGTATGTATTCTTTATGAGCAGCAGTTGAAAGCAGACTCTAAAGGAGCTAGAACAGCGATGCATGTATGTGGCATTGGGAAGCTTTCTTATGCCCATACGTTTTGTGTCAGCCTTTGCGAGCAAGCAACTAAATAAGTGCCCATCAACTTATATAGATTTTATCTATCCTTTTTTATATGTCCTGAAATTGGCCAGTGTGAATGGGCCTTAAGTGATGACATATCGTTGGAAACAAGTTGCCACATAATGAGGTTTGAAATAAAACACTGCCGATATGCCTGGAGTTAAAGGGGTTGTCCAGGCTTGGTGCTCAAGTCTGCCATCACTGTATGTGACTGCAGACTAGTGAATCCTCACACTGCGTGCGGTCAAGATTCTCCAGTGCTCGGAATGGGACCGCAAGTATGCGATTTGCAGATGTCCAACCACATTCCAACTAAATGTATCTGGCCTGGCTCAATCCATTTAGATTGAGTGAGGCAGTGCACGTCTTGTCAGCATGTGACCAGATGTATACAAATTGCATACATGTGGTCGCTCGCCAGCTGCCGGTGTGGGCACTATGAGGATTCACAAGCCTGGACAACCCGTTTTTAAAGGTGTTTTCCATTACTAATGTGACCCCCTTTCATTTGTAGTAACAAACACTTTCTTAATATACTTCTGCTACCTACCCTATCCTGTAAGCTTATCTCTCTGCGGCACATAAATTCCTATATTGAGGTTTTAACTTTGACCTTCCGGTCTGGAGAATGGACTCGGACCAGAGCATGTCACTTGTGGGAGTTGGTCTGCCTCTGTGAGTGACAGCAGTCTGGACACGTATGCCCGGGTCACACTTCACTCTCCTCTCAGCCCCCACCGGTAACGTGGCCTGCTCAGTTGGTCAGTCCTGCTTCAGTATGCCACAGTACATGCTGGCATTCATGGTTCCCTCAATGAACTGTAGCTCCCACAAAATGTGCAGCCCCCAACCATGACACTCCCACCACCATGCCTGACTGTAGGCAGGACACAATTGTCTTTGTGCTCCTCACCTGGTTGCTGCCACAAACGACTGACACCATCTGAACCAAATAAGTTTATCTTTCTACCATCGGACTACAGAACATGGTTTCGGTGGTTTATTTGCAGATTTTCCCCATAGACTTGAGTGAGATGCAGAAAATCTACAGATATCAAAGCTAGGTAACTCTGCAAATATGAAGGCTCCAAAACAAAATAATTTTATTAAAAAAATTACATATTAAAAAGAGATGAAAAAAAAAAGTTAGACGCTCGCTAAATAAAATTAATTGGTGCAGAAATGATGAAAAAAATCTGCAGCATGAAAAACGCTCCAAATGCCCATCATGGGAACTTGGCCTTATTATAAATAGTTTATCATTTATCGATAGGTTGAGGCTGATACTACTGGTCAGCACCATTAAAGGGAACCTGTCACCAGATTTGGTGACTATAAGCACCACCAGTGAGCCCTTATATACAGCATTCTAATATGCTGTATATAAGAGCCCAGGCTGCTGTATAGAACCTAAAAATCACTTTATAATATATACCTAAGGGGCGGTGCGGTACAGACTGGTCGGATGGGTGTTTCCGTTCTCCTGTACGTCATCCACAGTAGCCGGCATTGAGTCCCCTGTAGGCGCACTACAATACTTTAACCTGCCCTCAGCTGGGCAGAGAGGTGTGCATGCGCAGGAGCACAATGGAGGACTCTGTGTGGATGATGTAGGATGTGTCATCCACACAGCAGGGAAGGAGGAAAGCGATAGAAGGAAGAGAGGAGATGCCGAACCAAGACCAGCAACCCCTATCTGACCCGGGGCAGGTGAGTACAATAAAAGCTCTTTTTTATGTTATACAGAGAGGGCTGGGCTGTTATATACAGTATTCTAGAATGCTGTGTATAAGAGATCACTGGTGGTGGCCACAGCTTATTGGGGGCAAATCTGGTGACCTTTAAAGAGGTTGTCCGGTCTAAACCCACAAGTCTGTTGTCACTGTGTGTCACTCTGTGACTGCAGACTTGTGAATCCTCACATCTCATGCACTGTGCACTGTGAGGATTCTCCAGTGTCAGGGCCAGGGACCTCGGGTATGTGATATGCATACAACGGGCTGCATTCCAGCTAGAGGGGCACTTGCATTGAGCGGCACCCATCTAGTGGGAATGTGGCCGGGAGTGTACATATCACTTACTCATGGCATGTGACCACTATTCTCCGCTTTGACACCGGAGAATCTGCACTGTGCACAGTGCACGAGATGTGAGGGTTCACAAGTCTGCAGTCAAAGAGTCACACACAATGACTGCATATGTCTGGATTTTGACTGAACAACCCCTTTAGTAATTCACTAGGGTCACTTTTCCCACTGAAGTAGTCAAAAAGGTATTGAAAAAAAGATAAAAAAAAAAAAAAAAATCTTTGTACCTGTATATCTTGCTGCACTAGCTCACTTAGTCTGCTAAGGTTAGTGCCAGTTCAACATTTTTTTCGCTCTTCTCTTCCGTGGAGGAAGCCATCTTGTAAAACCTGAAATTTTACTTTTCTCCTTGTTGCACTTTATTCTGCTCTATTTATTCCATCAATGCCACCTTTTTTTTTCTCTCTACAGATTAGAATTGCTCAGTCGCATGCAGAAAAAAAAGATTGAATAGACGTAATAAACAGAACATCTCCACCCAAAATAAAAATGTGGTGCTGTCTACTATAGTATGATTAGTAATAGTCTGATTCATTTCCGGAATTTTCCGTTTTTAATCTTATTTTTATTGGTTTGTTTTTTTTTGTTTTGTTTTTCAGCTTGCACAAGTAGAAATTGTGGTACAATAGCACACACATATATATATATATATATATATATATATATATATATATATATATATATATATATATATATATATATATATATATATATATATATATATATATATATTTTTATATATATATATTTTTATATATTGGTTGTTTGCAAGATAATACATTATTTCTCATAGATATGGGTCCTGATAATGGGGTTCTGGAAACTGGGACCACAGTAGAAAGCTAAAATATAGGATTTCTGGAGTAAGACAGGCACAGCCCTGGCCTATTTCCGGCAATCCAATAGGCAAGGAATGGGTTGGAGGTTAAGCATTTATACCTAAACTTCATTCACTATAGAACTCGGCAGAGAAGTCTTCAGGCTTATAGAGCCTCCTTTTGAGGATCACTTGGGTTCCCAGGGATCAGTTAGTAATCCCTATCTGTCTTGTGTGTCCCACTCTAGGGAGACCTCTGACAAGTGTGGGACCAAAAGGTCACAACTCCTTATTATGCACAGGTCTACCACCGGTATTTGAATGTATCTACATTCTTTTAGTGCAGCAGGGGGGAAAAGGATTCTTTCCTATCTGGCTGTCCTTTGTAGCCTTAATCTCAGGTGCAGCTCTTTGTAATCACTCCCCTTCGCTATGAAAAGTCACTTGTCTTACCATCTCATGCTGGTTATAGAATCTCATTCTTATGCTGAGCACTTTGGAAGGAGCCTGTCTCTGGAAGAAGCTGAGGAGTCGTGACTATTGCAGCAGTGGTGTTTAGCTGCACTGAAGAAACTTGGAGTGTTTTCCTATTTGTGTCTTTTTCCCCTCAATCTGTCTCCCTTATCTTGTGTTGTATTATTATAAGTAAAAATCAACAAAAAAGCCCATTGCATGGTAATTATTAATAAACGATGGATAAAATCCTGCATAATGGCAGAACAATAAACACGCTAATAATGACACGCCATCCTATAGACATAATAATAATTATTCATAATATATAATTTAATATATAATATATTAAATTATATTATAATATATTATATATATAATTCATTATATTAATTATTCATTTTTATAGCGCTGTTAATTCCACAGCGCTTTACATACAATGTCAATACTGTCCCCATTGGTGCTCACACTCTAGGTTCCCTGTCAGTATGTCTTTGGAGTGTGGGAGGAAACCGGAGACCCCGGAGGAAACCCACGCAAACACGGGGAGAACATGCAAACTCTTTGCAGATGGTATCTGTGATGACATGGACTCTCATGGGTTAAAGTTTCTTAACATTCATCCAGACAGGATGATAGATTGTTTATAGATGGGGGATAAGTCCCTCATTGTTTTTACAAGACTCTTGTTGACTCATGTAATTGTGTTGGCCACTGAAAGCCAGACGTATTGTTTCTCCAGACTCTTCCAGTAATCATTGTATTGTAGTTGTCTATTGCTAATGTAATTACCTTAGTAGCCATTGTCTAGTCGGTGACTTCCAAACTACATGTATACCCTCAGTCTTTCTGTAGACATCATTTGGATGAACATTGTCCATGCAGCTTGAGATTCATCCAATGGGAGAGGCGATCTTGTCCAACCGATCAATGAGGATGCAGTGTATCCAAGTGGAAGGCTGTGGCTATAAAAGGAATTTCTTTAAGCCACCAGGTGGTTGTTGATGGATGCTGATGGATCCAGTCTAAGCTCTTAGGAGCTGACTAGAGGATCAGGATATCTTATGGCTTCAATCTAGGGACTCTGGTTCCAGTTGGAGACCATATGCACAGCCTAGGGATTTCTACTCCGGCTGCCAGGATTGTATCATCATACCAGGACTACCTAAGGAGGACACTCAGTTTGGGACAGTTCAGTCACCTGTTACAGACTTTGCAGACCTCAGACAGCTTCCTACATCTGGCATTATTCCTTTCTCGGTGGGTGCCCGCCAAAAGCAGGGTGCTGCTGGATTAGAGTAAATAGCCCTGGAACCTCTGAGGCATGGACAGTCTAAATCCCTGGTGAGCCAGTGGAAGGGTGAGTACTCTGTTGCCTGTTACATTTGTGTGTTTTGCTGGTTATGTGCCGTTAATTGTTTGGGGATCCAATAAAGTCTAATTATTGTGGTTCCCTCACCCTGTTTTGTCTGAGTAGTGTTACGCCCACGGTTAAGGAGGCCGGCGTTCAGTTGGGATGAGCCCTGAGCCAAGCTGTCTTTCTAAAGGTGGCTGGTTCAGTGGACAAGAGCACCCACTGAGCCCCGTGTCCCCACAGTATCCTTGGTGGGATTTGAAGCCAGGACCCCAGCGTTGCAAGACTGCAGTGCTAACCACTGAGCCACCGAGCCACCGTGCAGCCCTAACTAACAATGTAGGGAATATCCCTTTTAATGTATTTTTTAAGCTTCAGTTGTAATTTTAAAATCAATTAGCTGAGCTATCAAAAAGCCCTTTTAGATTAACCGAAAATCGGCAAAGTATCAGCTGTTTGTCGGGTGATTTGATTTTTATGCTGGCATATATGTCATTATCAGATGCACACCACTCTTTGAATATTGGGGTATTTGCTGGCGATAATATATACTACACATGGCAACAGAACCATCATATTGTTCTGCCCCCATCATTGTCTAGTAGCCTGTGCCAAACTAATTCAACCAGAAATGTATTTGTGGAAACTCCTTTATGGTGTAATTAACACATTTAAACATGGATCTGATGAAAAAAATTAATATAAAAATTAGAAAGTGGGGGCATCATGTATTTTGCTGCCTTTACTTCCTTCTATGCTTTCCGCCAGTCTCGAGCTTGTTACTTTGCACGTTAGCGGTTTCGGTTCATTGGTCTGCTCGCTTGTGACTTGATTGTATGTCATGTTCTACAAAATGTTTTGTACTTGTCCCAACAATCCAGCTAAGACTTGCTTAGCGTTAAATTGTAAATGTGCGGGTGCCAAGTTCACCAAATCATACAGTAGAAGAAATTGGATGTTGTCCATTGTTTTGCTCTGTGAAGCAAACAGAACAATGGACATTAACTCAATTGCTCTGAACCCATTGTTCAGGATGTTTGTGTGTTCCGGTGATTACAGCTGCTGCATAAATATTTTCATTTATTGGGGTAAAAATGCCATATTATCTGCAGCCCATTGTAATTATTGTGCAGCTATTGGCTCATCTCTCTCTATCTATCTATCTCATATATATATATATATATGTGTATATATGTATGTGTATATATATGTATGTGTATATATATATATATATATATATATATATATATATATAATAAGAATAATATATATATTGCATATTGCAATGATTTGAAGGATATCTGGAGTATTATCAGTGGCACAATCTACCGAGACAAAGAGGGCATATTTCTCTATGGATTCCCCCTGGTAGATGATGACTACTCCTTCTGATCAGACAGACTCCTTCATGCCTTTTTGTACATACTTTCAAGATATTGAATCTTTATGCCATCAGTTTTAGGTGTTATGCACACAGCAAAGTCGTGGGCGTTATATTATTGATCCATGCAATGCACAAATATGTAATATTGTCATGGATGGGTCTCGGGTTACTGACAGGCCTGTGGTGTCTGGCTATAGAAAGTCGCAGTGTTTGGCTGCACAATCTGCTCCTTGACTTTCTATTATTCCTGTTTGATGTACATAGTATCTTATGTATCTCCTCTGCTTGGGGTTTATTCTTTTCCCTTTAGGACCCTGCAGAGTTCCTCACCCTTTCAGCTGTTTTCATCAGCATTTCCCTTTTGTGTCCTTAAATACTCTAAGGCTATGTGCGCACTTTGCTTTTTACCTGCTTTTTACCTGCTCTTTCAACTGCAGCGTTTAATGCCAAAATGGTTGTGTTCTGCTTTTCAAGCAAAGTCTATGGGAATTTGGTTTTCTTGTCCGCACTTTGCAGTTCAAACTGCAGTCTTTTTGTTGCAGAACTTTGGTCAAAAACTCACCTTTGCAGGGCAAAACCCAAATGGCAAAAACAAAAACAGGACAATTGTTTTTGCCATTTGGATTTTGCCCTGCAAAGGTGAGTTTTTGACCAAAGTTCTGCAACAAAAAGGCTGCAGTTTGAACTGCATAGTGCGGACAAGAAACCCAAATTCCCATAGACTTTGCTTGAAAAGCAGAACACAACCATTTTGGCATTAAACGCTGCAGTTGAAAAAGCAGGTAAAAAGCAGGTAAAAAGCAAAGTGCGCACAAAGCCAAATTCCCTTCTGGTCTATGCAGGTCATAGCTCTAACGTCGTACAGATCCTGAGTGCAAGCAGTTGGCTTGCATCCATCTGGAGTAACTTTACGTGTTGCAGTCCCTCTCCCTGAATCTTCTTGGATATAATTTTATTCCTGGGTGTCCTTTTAGCTCTTAGTGGGGTTGACGAAGAGCTCATCCCATCTGATGCTTATCTAGGGCCCAGATCAGAGTCAGCCTAGGGTCAGGTATCCTGTTTGGCGCATAGGTGCTGAACCTATATAGGGTGGAGAAGGAAGCTAGGGGCCAGCGATAGAAAAAGTTGAACTTTGGCACTCATACAGGAAAAAACCTGTAAAAAAAAAAGTAATCTTTTTGATTTTGGTTTTATTGTGATACAAATCAGGTTTTTTAGCTCATCCTTTTTTCCTGTATGGGTGCTGAAGTTCAACTCTTTCTACTGACTGTATTTACTTCAGTGCACCAAATATCATGGTTGAGCAAGGTCTTACCCTAAATTAAGGGCCCAGTGGTAGGCTTGGTCAAGGGTCATCATCTCCCCCTTCTTTAGACACAAGTGTGATACCAATGTGATATGACTGAAGTATGAATTTGATTAGATAGGGATCATAATCAAAAGATAGGAGTGATCCCAGATATTATTTGACCTATCAATAATTCAGTATCAAAAAGATGTCCTTTGGATGGCCAATAATGATGACCAAGGAATACATGTCAACCAGGTTTTGACAGTTTTTAGATAATAAGGAAGTAACATTTACAGTTCCACTTACCGGAAACTTGTGGTTAGGTTAAAGACAGGTTTAAGGAAGCTTGCATATGAAATTTACGGCTCATTGCAATATTTCACTAACACTATGGTTAAACTGTGGTCAGCCAGTTGTCAACTGGCAGGATGTGCAGGAAATGTGCAGGAAGCTGCCGGTGCCCACAACAGTTTGTGGTCAAGTTACATGAACATGACTCAGCTGTCACATGCTGGTGACCATTTTAAACACAACCTACAAAGTTTCCTATAAAAATACACCGGACTCGTTTAATGTTAGGGAAAACCTTCCAGGACATTGAAGTGTACGTACGCACTGTTCCTGTGATGCAAGATGCCATGTTTCCTTATCATTAAATCGAGTTCCCTCCGATGTGAAAGGATTGCTACAACAAACTGTAATGTTGATGCATATTTCTGTTATTGTATAAGATTCTAAATGCCTATGTACCATTAACTATTCATGTGCTATTAAAATAAATAGTATCTTGCTATAAAGAATATTAGTATTCGTGCCTGATTAGGATATCAGTGAGCGCTTCGTAAGTACGGGCTTTCAGCCCCCTTTTTAGTAGAATTTAGCAAGACATAAATTGGCGTAGTCGGCAGGATTACTTCTATAAGAAGTAATTAACGAATTTTTGTAATTTAGAAGTTAAAAACATATATTTGGCAAATTTCCAGATATATTTTTTCAATCTTTTTGCATAGTGTCAAAATGTTCAGAAAACGTAAGGATAATGTTAAGGAGGTTGTTGTGGAGATCCCCACCTGGATTGAGGCTCCCTACAATCTTATAGCACATGAATTGGTCAATTGTGGATTGGCAGAACAATGGCAGAATAAGCTCAAGGGTTGTGAAGCTACTGATGTTGTGAATGTACTCAGTAGTGCCCCTGTGAAAACAGGTGATGTAGTGTCTTGTGGATTGGTAGAACAATGGCAGGACAAGCTTATGGGTAGTGAAGCTACTGATGTTGTGAATGTACTCAGTAGTGCCCCTGTGAAAACAGGTGATGTAGTGTCTTTAGCACGGCGCAAACAATGGCAGGACAAGCTTATGGGTAGTGAAGCTACTGATGTTGTGAATGTATTCGGTAGTGTCCCTGTGAAAACAGGTGATGTAGTGTCTTTAGCACGGCGCAAACAATGGCAGGATAAGCTTAAGGGTAGTGAAGCTACTGATGTTGTGAATGTATTCGGTAGTGTCCCTGTGAAAGCAGGTGATGTAGTGTCTTTAGGATGGCACATCTGGATTTTGGCAAGTGCATATAGTGTAATGCATGAGCGTAATCTAAAGATGCAGAAGAAAAGTTCCCAGATGGAACAAAAGATGATAGAATTAGGTTGCCTGAAAACAGTTATGGAATGTAATACCAGACTGTTGAAGGATAAATTGGAACATTATCAGAATGTGGCAGAAAAAGCTGCCATAAAAATTGCTCAAAATAAGTACAAGAAAAGAAGAGGAAAAGTAAATAAAACCAAAGTACATAAAAGTATCGTCTCAGCTTCTATAAACTGGGATCCCGATACTTGGGATGGGGATGTGTGGGATTCATCTTCATCATCTGATGAGGAGGATTACCCTAAAGGGAAGATTCAGGCTAATCCCGTAAGGAGGCGCCTAGAGAGGACAGAGAATGAGATCATCCGGGAACATGTCCGGGATGGTCAGGGGAATCTGCAATATGACGAAGATGGTAATGCCATCACAAATGAGAGAACGATTCCTCATGTAAAAAATCGAGTAACCATTGAAGATTACTCTCAGGGAGAAGTTGATAGCATTTTAATACAGTTTAGACAAAAACCAGGAGAAGGAGAAATTCCCTGGTTGGTCAGGGTGCACGATCTCGGAGGAGGTGGAGTGCACTTTGACGCCGGAGACGTGGCAAAATTTGTCACCATGTCTCGTGACCCAGTAATTCAGAGATCAATAAAAAATTATTTTGTTGATCATAATGAGCATGGTACTCAAAACTTAACCCCTTCACCCCCGGCCACTAAAACACCCTAATGACCGGGCCATTTTTTGCAATTCTGACCAGTGTCACTTTGACAGGTTATAACTCTGGAACGCTTAAACGGATCCTGGCGATTCTGAGATTGTTTTTTCGTGACATATTGTACTTCATGTCAGTTGTAAATTTAGGCCGATATTTTTTGCGTTTATTTGTGAAAATTTAGGAAATTTGGCAAAAATTTTGAAAATTTTGCAATTTTCAAACTTTGAAAATTTATGCCCATAAATCTGAGAGATATGTCACACAAAATAGTTACTAAATAACATTTCCCACCTGTCAACTTTACATCAGCGCAATTTTCGAAACAAATTTTTTTTCCGTTAGGAAGTTAGAAGGGGTCAAAGGTCATCAGCAAATTCTCATTTTTCCAACAAAATTTACAACATAATTTTTTTTAGGGACCACATTACATTTGAGGTGACTTTGAGAGGCCTAGGTGACAGAAAATACCCAAAAGTGACCCCATTCTAAAAACTACACCCCTCACACTGCTCAAAACCACATCCAATAAGTTTATTAACCCTTTAGGTGCTTCACAGGAACCAAAGCAATGTGGAAGGAAAAAATGAAAATTTTACTTTTTAACACAAAAATGTTACTTTAGCCATAAAATTTTCATTTTTACAAGGGAGAAAAGAGAAAGTACACAATACAATTTATTGTGCATGTTCTCCTGAGTACGCTGATACCCCATATGTGGTAAAAATCAATTGTTTGGGCGCACGGCGGAGCTCGGAAGGGAAGGAGCGCCATTTGAATTTTTGAACGCAAAATTAGCTGCACCTGTTAGCGGACGCCATGTCGGGTTTGAAGACCCCCTGAGGTGCGTAAACAATGGAGCTCCCCCACAAGTGACCCCATTTTGGAAACTAGAGCCCTCAAATAATTGTTCTAGATGTTTGGTGAGCACTTTGAACACCTGGGGGCTTCACAGAAGTTTATAGCGTTGAGCCGTGAAAAGAAAAAAAATTTTTTTTACAACAAAACGGTTGCTTCAACTAGGTAGCTTTTTTTTTCACAAGGGTAACAGGAAAAAATGCACCATAAAATGTATTGTGCATTTTCTCCTGAATACGCAGATACCTCATATGTGGTGGAAATCAAATCTTTGGACACACGGCAGTGCTCGGAAGGCAAGGAGCGCCATTTGAATTTTTGAGTGCAAAATTAGCTGCACTCATTAGCGGACGCCATGTGGGGTATGAAGACCCCCTGAGGTGCCTAAACAATGGAGCTCCCCCACAAGTCACCCCATTTTGGAAACTAGAGCCCTCAAATAATTGTTCTAGATGTTTGGTGAGCACTTTGAACACCTGGGGGCTTCACAGAAGTTTATAGCGTTGAGCCGTGAAAAGAATTTTTTTTTTTTTTTACCACAAAACGGTTGCTTCAACTAGGTAGCTTTTTTTTTCACAAGGGTAACAGGAAAAAATGCACCATAAAATGTATTGTGCATTTTCTCCTGAGTACGCAGATACCTCATATGTGGTGGAAAGTAATTGTTTGGGCGCATGGCGGGCTCCAGAAGAGAAGGAGCGCCATTTGACAGCAAAATTGGTTGGAATCATTAGCGGACGCCATGTCACGTTTGGAGACCCCCTATGGTGCCTAAACAGTGGAGCTTCCCCACAAGTGACACCATTTTGGAAACTAGAGCCCTCAAATAATTTTTCTAGATGTTTGGTGAGCACTTTGAACACCTGGGGGCTTCACAGAAGTTTATAGCGTTGAGCCGTGAAAAGAAAATATTTTTTTTTTACCACAAAACGGTTGCTTCAACTAGGTAGCTTTTTTTTTCACAAGGGTAACAGGAAAAAATGCACCATAAAACGTATTGTGCAATTTCTCCTGAGTACGCAGATACCTCATATGTGGTGGAAAGTAATTGTTTGAGCGCATGGCGGGGCTCAGAAGACAAGGAACGCCATTTGACTTTTCAAACGCACAGACGCAGTGCACTGATCGGCCGCTGCAGGACGCACGGTCGGATGCGATAAAAAAAAAGCGTCGGGGATACGTAAAAAAAAAAGTCACGCCAAAAATTGACCATGGATGCAGATACGTTATGTGCATCCCTGATCAGCGCTTGGCGGGATGCACGGACGGATGCGATACAAAAAGCGTCGCAAATACGGAAAAAAGTCATGCCAAAAATTGAGCAGGGATGCCGATCAGTTATCTGCATCCCTAATCAGCGCTCGGCGGGACGCACGGACGGATGCGATACAAAAAGCGTCGTGAATACGGAAAAAAAGTCACGTCAAAAAGTGACCACGGATGCCGATCCGTTATGTGCATCCCTGATCAGCGCTTGGCGGGACGCACGGACGGATGCGATACAAAAAGCGTCGTGAATACGGAAAAAAGTCACGCCAAAAACTGACCACGGATGCCGATCCGTTATGTGCATCCCTGATCAGCGCTTGGCGGGACGCACGGACGGATGCGATACAAAAAGCGTTGGGGATACGGTTAAAAGTCACGCCAAAAATTGACCATGGATGCCGATCCGTTATCTGCATCCCTGATCAGCGCTTGGCGGGACGCACGAACGGATGCGATACAAAAAGCGTCGGGGATACGGAAAAAAAAGTCACGCAAAAAATTGAGCAGGGATGCCGATCCGTTATCTGCATCCCTGATCAGCGCTCGGCGGGACGCACGGACGGATGAGGTGTAAAAATGGACAGGGGATACGAAAAAAAAAAAAAAAAAGTTATACTCACAGTACCCAGAGGACTAGCAGGAGGATCACTGACCAGAAGAGCTGCAGAGGAACAGATGGCAGAGAGATGGACAGCTTCACAGGAGCAGCAGGCAGATCAGCAGAATGCCCAGGAAGGACCCAGCGATGGACGCAGATGTGATCAGGCCGGTGAAGACAGGTAAGAGGACGTCGGGGGAGAGCAGAGGGGGAGAGGGGGGGGGCGAGAGCAGAGGGGGGGTTGAGAGCAGAGGGGGGGGAGAGCAGAGGGGGAGGGGGGAGAGCAGAGGGGGAGACCGGAGAGGGAGCTGCAGAAACAGAACAGAGATAATGGGGGAGGCAGTCAGATCGCGGGGGGAGCAGATCGGGATGTCGGGGGGGGGGGTTGGGGGGGAGCAGATCGCGGGGGGGGGGCACGGCAGGGGCTATCACGGCAGCGCGCAGGGGCACCACGGGAGCGCGCACGGGCTGCAAAGTGAGCACAGTACTCACGTGCAGCAGCAGCGGTGACAGCAGAGGCGGCGGCGGCGGCAGCAGCGGCGGTGGCGTGGTACCACAAGTACCAGCCACTGCACGCTGCAGACATGTTGGGGGAGGGCTCGCAGGCCAGCACAGGCCTGGGGAGGGCGGCCACCGGCAGATCAGACCGCCCCACTGCACACTGATTGGAGCGATTGCGCGTCATAGCACGATCGCTCCAATCAGTGCTGCAGGGGCTGGGGGCGGCATGTTTGAGGTCCACCTATGATATGCTGCAGCAGCTGCGGCATGTCATACCTGGATCTCACAGGATCGCACTAATTCGGGCATTAGTTTTACCGAAATTAGTGCGATCGATGTGGTTGGCGGTTCAGATTTGAACAGCCAATCACATCGATCGTCGATAGGGGGTGGCGATGCCGCCCCCCCTGGGGTCAAGCAAAGGTCCCCTGCTGTAAAAAACAGCAGGGGACATCATTTGAAAGCCGTTGCTATGGCCACGGCAATCAAATGAAGTTTAGGCAGTAAAATTACGTCCCTGGTCGTTAAGTCACGTTAAAATAGGACGTAATTTTACTGCCCGCGGTCGTGAAGGGGTTAATCATGATCTTAGCCCATGCTTTTCTGGACAAATATCCATCAGAAGCAGACTTTCCTATCAATGATAAACCTTGGTATACCTTAAAAGATGGTATGGAAAGGCTGAAGGAAGAAGCAATGAGGAATGCTCTTCCTCTTTTGGGAATGGATGATGATTATCTCCAGTACCCATTGACAGCCAGCATAAGAAATAGACTGGTTGAACATGCTCCTCCAGCATACAAAACAGTTATTTTAACCTTAACTGTAGCGCTGACTGGAGAATCAATCGGTGTAGTTCTAGGGAGGATGAGGGAGTTACAGGATATGGGACAGTGGGATAAATCGTCCCCTGGAGGCCATGTTGGTAACAGTAAGCCAAACAATCCTGATTGGAAAGAGAAATCAGTAGGGAAGGCCCCACGAGTGTCTCGCAAAGACATGTTCCAGGCTTTGCTTAAAGCCGGGATCAATAAGGAAAGGATTGATGGAAAGGAGACAGGAGAATCATGGAAGTTGTACAAACAGAAAGTTATATCTGCAAAGAAAGTGACCACTACAAATGTGGAAGGGGGCTCAAAAACCCCCAAGGTAAAGAAATCAGAAGGAAAAGGGGAAAAACCCCCAAAGAATGTGTCTTGGGAAGATTTTCAGTCAGTTTATCCATGGGAAGAACTGGCTGCAGCCGTGGCCACAAAGGTCACGGAAGGAAGGGCTAATACACAGACTGAAGTCTGTGTAAATGAAAGTTCAGAAGGAAGTGATTTACCATAGGTAGCCAGCCAAGCCCCCCTATTGATAAAAAGGGACGAACGTCCCTACGTCAATCTTAGCATACATTGGAAAGGGGGAAATGTTCAAAGAGTCCCAGCTTTGATTGCCACGGGGGCGGAGGCTACTTTAATTCATGGAAACCCAGAAAAAATAAAAGGACCTCGAGTAAAAATTGCTGGACTAGGTGGTCAATTGATCACCGGGGTTCAGACACAGGTAGCTTTGACGATAGGTAATTTACCTATCAAGGAGTATACGGTACTGGTAGTACCTATACCAGAATATATTTTGGGAATTGATATCCTAAAATGGATGACTCTTAATCTAACCGAAGGAAAATTCTCCTTTGGGGTTATGTCTTGTCATAAGGAAATGCAGATTTCACATTATATCAATGATATAATGATACAAGGACAAGATGAGCAAAGTGTGAAAGATCAATTGACAAAACTGGTTGCTCATATGAGGAGTAAAGGATGGGAAATCAGTGATGCCAAGGTTCAAGGACCGGCTCAGGTGGTAACATTTCTAGGGATTCAGTGGAACAAGGGGCACCGAGAGATCTTGCCCAATGCCAGACAGAAAATTATTAATTTTCTGGTCCCTAAATCCAAACAGGAGACTCAGTCTTATATTGGATTGTTTGATTTTTGGAGACAACATATCCCTCATTTGGGACAAATGTTGGCTCATTTGTACAAAGTAACGAGGAAAAAATATGACTTCCACTGGGGAGAGGAACAGCAAAATGTGTTTGAGATGGTCAGGGAAGTGTGGCAAGACATTGAAGGGATTATTCAATCTACCAAGACCACTGTATTTCATGTCGATGCTCATGTCCCTACTAACTCACTTGAACGTTTGTTTAATTCAGAAGCAGATAAAGCAGCAGCCATCAGACAAGTCAGTCCAACAGTTGACAAGGCAAGGTACAGCTGTTTGGGCACACCAGAAAGAGCGACACCTTATTCAGTAGGTTTAGACCTCAGTACATTGGAAACTGTCGTGGTACCCCCAGGTAAGGTAAAACCAATTTCAAAAGGATTGGGTTGCCAGATACCAAAGGATCATTATGGTCAAATAGCCACTCCTAGTTTAGTGTTAAAAGGAGCCATAGTGGTGGGAGGGGTAATAGAGGCAGATTATCAGGGAGAAATCAAGGTACTGATGCTAAATTTGGGAAATGAACCTTTGATATTGATGAAACACCAGAAGGTGGCTCAGATGTTAATAATTCCAATAAACTTGTCTGAAATAAGAGAAGGAACTGCACCGGCATTTATGTCTTGCTAAATTCTACTAAAAAGGGGGCTGAAAGCCCGTACTTACGAAGCGCTCACTGATATCCTAATCAGGCACGAATACTAATATTCTTTATAGCAAGATACTATTTATTTTAATAGCACATGAATAGTTAATGGTACATAGGCATTTAGAATCTTATACAATAACAGAAATATGCATCAACATTACCGTTTGTTGTAGCAATCCTTTCACATCGGAGGGAACTCGATTTAATGATAAGGAAACATGGCATCTTGCATCACAGGAACAGTGCGTACGTACACTTCAATGTCCTGGAAGGTTTTCCCTAACATTAAACGAGTCCGGTGTATTTTTATAGGAAACTTTGTAGGTTGTGTTTAAAATGGTCACCAGCATGTGACAGCTGAGTCATGTTCATGTAACTTGACCACAAACTGTTGTGGGCACCGGCAGCTTCCTGCACATTTCCTGCACATCCTGCCAGTTGACAACTGGCTGACCACAGTTTAACCATAGTGTTAGTGAAATATTGCAATGAGCCGTAAATTTCATATGCAAGCTTCCTTAAACCTGTCTTTAAGCTAACCACAAGTTTCCGGTAAGTGGAACTGTAAATGTTACTTCCTTATTATCTAAAAACTGTCAAAACCTGGTTGACATGTATTCCTTGGTCATCATTATTGGCCATCCAAAGGACATCTTTTTGATACTGAATTATTGATAGGTCAAATAATATCTGGGATCACTCCTATCTTTTGATTATGATCCCTATCTAATCAAATTCATACTTCAGTCATATCACATTGGTATCACAATCGGTCCTTGATCCCAGGGATTATTTTCCATCATCAGTATTCCACTAGAAGAAGATCACTCGGAATATACCATACCATGACCAAGAAATATTGTTTGCCACAAATTTTGTTTTCTTTGTTTGTTTAGATAAACGTTGAATCACAAATATAATCACTTTCACTACTATGTATATTAAAACTAAAAGCAATATTATCTGAAAAGCTCCCTTGAATATCATGTGTTTTGGCATTTGCTCGATATTCAAAGGAATCATTACACATTACATTTCCCGATATGTTACTACAGGTTTCACTAGACCCATTTATGAACATATTGGCATAAGGCCATAACATATCATGAATTGTCCTTTCCACTAAGCTGGGTTTAAAAGCATCTACAGTATTTATAGCTGTCCCAAAACTTATTTTTATATTCTCTATAGAGATGAATCCCAGGTTAGTCAGTCCAGTCTTATTTCTTAGTACCCAAATTCCTCCCTTAAAAGCCAGATATTGCAAATTGGTGACTGTTGTATTCAAATTGCCTTGCCACCATGGAAGATTGATCCATCCCACTATGGAAATGGGTACTGTAGTATTCTATAGACGAACACTTTGAGTGTCTTTATCAGCAAGATGATCAGAACAACTTTTCTACTTTAAGATTTCCTCCATCGATACCGGGACATCCAGATAAGGGATACTGGTGGCTGTAACCGAAGAATGTGTACAGATCCAGCAATCTGTGTGTTGAAAATGTGATGGTGCATCAGAAATTCATTCGCCACAGGTTCCTCCTGATGTAGACTTGTCCATCCAACGACCAGAGAGGCAAACATCAAACACAGGAATTTCTCCATCTCATCACTATCGAGCTCTTCCCAGTAACCGATACCATGGATTCCACTTATTTACCACACCTTCTGCAAATAAAGATACACTATTATTCTCGTAAATAACATTTTTCTTGTGGGACATATTCCCACTTCTCCACTCCTGGTCTCATTATCAGGAGAGTACGATCTTTTCCGACCGCTATTACCTCTGTCTCTGAGGGCGGTCCTTGGAGGTTTTGAATCCATATTTTTGCTCCTACATTTGTAATATTAGAGGATCCAAAACCTTTAATACCCCGTATTGTTAATTCTGCCGGGGCAGTTCCTTCTCTTATTTCAGACAAGTTTATTAGAATTATTAACATCTGAGCCACCTTCTGGTGTTTCATCAATATCAAAGGTTCATTTCCCAAATTTAGCATCAGTACCTTGATTTCTCCCTGATAATCTGCCTCTATTACCCCTCCCACCACTATGGCTCCTTTTAACACTAAACTAGGAGTGGCTATTTGACCATAATGATCCTTTGGTATCTGGCAACCCAATCCTTTTGAAATTGGTTTTACCTTACCTGGGGGTACCACGACAGTTTCCAATGTACTGAGGTCTAAACCTGCTGAATAAGGTGTCGCTCTTTCTGGTGTGCCCAAACAGCTGTACCTTGCCTTGTCAACTGTTGGACTGACTTGTCTGATGGCTGCTGCTTTATCTGCTTCTGAATTAAACAAACATTCAAGTGAGTTAGTAGGGACATGAGCATCGACATGAAATACAGTGGTCTTGGTAGATTGAATAATCCCTTCAATGTCTTGCCACACTTCCCTGACCATCTCAAACACATTTTGCTGTTCCTCTCCCCAGTGGAAGTCATATTTTTTCCTCGTTACTTTGTACAAATGAGCCAACATTTGTCCCAAATGAGGGATATGTTGTCTCCAAAAATCAAACAATCCAATATAAGACTGAGTCTCCTGTTTGGATTTAGGGACCGGAAAATTAATAATTTTCTGTCTGGCATTGGGCAAGATCTCTCTGTGCCCCTTGTTCCACTGAATCCCTAGAAATGTTACCACCTGAGACGGTCCTTGAACCTTGGCATCACTGATTTCCCATCCTTTACTCCTCATATGAGCAACCAGTTTTGTCAATTGATCTTTCACACTTTGCTCATCTTGTCCTTGTATCATTATATCATTGATATAATGTGAAATCTGCATTTCCTTATGACAAGACATAACCCCAAAGGAGAATTTTCCTTCGGTTAGATTAAGAGTCATCCATTTTAGGATATCAATTCCCAAAATATATTCTGATTAGGATATCAGTGAGCGCTTCGTAAGTACGGGCTTTCAGCCCTCTTTTTAGTAGAATTTAGCAAGACAACAAGGTCTCCCTTCCCTTTCACCATTTGCTGGGTACCTCGCCATATCTAGCATGAAAAACACAAGCCATATGCATAAAGTCATAATGTCAGAAAAATTCTCTTATTAGTTAAACCAGTTTGTGGAGCGATTGCCGAAACCAACCAATGAGTTTTCTCTGCTTAGATTTTAAAATGTTTTAAAAAATGAGAATCTGATTTGGTTTACTTTTTATAGCCAACTCTTCTCTCCCCCATGCATTTAAGTTATCCTAAAAATGATCTATTGTCTACACCCCCTGATGAAGCTTGGTGAAACACGCTGTAGGTCTACACACTGTTAGGGCATTACATTTATACTAAGTTTACAATGGCGCTTAATTTTTATTAGGTCCCTATAATGAGGTTTTCTGTGCAATTCACTGTTGGTTGTACTTCAGGTTAGCACTATTATACAAATGAGCTTTACATTTTTATTTTATTTATTTTTTTTAAGAACCCCTTAATTTTGTAATTGATTTGTATGCATCGAATTAGGTTTTATTGCCCTCCAGTGCTGTCTTTTTAGCCCTTCATTGGGCCACTCTTGATCTTAAATGGAATCTGTCAGCAGACTTTTGCTTTGTAATCTGAGGAGAGCGCCATGATGTACGGGCAGAGACAGCTTCCAGCGATGTCACTTACTAGGCTCTGTTTGGCTGTTTCAATGCAATAATTGTTTTATCAGCAGAAGATTATTGCTAGAGGACAACCTACCTGCTTCCTGGTGCAACCCCACCAGTAGCAATGATTAACAGCTCTATATCACTGTACAATGTACATAGAAAGCTGTGGTGTGGGCCGGGTTATATACAGCGCAACAACTGAGTTCTGCTAGATCTGCAACAGAAAAAAGTGTGATTCTATGATAACTGCTGCACCCAGTAAACAAAGTGACACATTGCCGGAATCAGGGTCTCTCTCCTTACATCATACTACTATCACATTACATAGCAAATACCTGCTGACAGATTCCCTTTAAAATAAAACCTAAATAAATGAACATGTGATTTAGAGACATTTATTTTTTTTCTTTTGGCATATCTTTGTGTTTAAATGAAAATGTATATATTGAATTAATGCAATTTTCACACTGGCCAGTGGGGCTGTTTTTAGACTGGACTTTCTATTCAGTGTGGAAAACTTTTCAGTAGTCTCATTATCCTCACAGGCAGAGTTACAATTCTAGGTGACACCTCTATATTCAGTGTGTCAACCCATATCCTGTCCACCGCTATTAACTTGAGAACAGCGGCAGCTATAGGCGTAGAGGTGGTGTCTAGGTATAGTAAAGTAGCCATGCGCTACGCAATGAAACCACCTATAGCGCCACCTGGTGGAAAATAACGGAGTTAGCATTTTTATTTAGAAAATGGAATGAGAGAGAGATAAAAAAGTGAATTACAAAGTTGTAGGGAATCATCAATTCAATACGAATCGACACCTTGCATACAGAAATGCTATGATTAGAACGTGTAAACCTCACAAGGCTGCGGACGTGAAACGATACCTCATAGAGACCTTCCTACACGTCGTTTGGTATGGTGGCTACGTGGAGTGGCCTCCACGCTCACCTGACCTGACCCCATTGGACTTCTTTCTGTGAGGTCACATTGCAGGACCTACGACGACGTATCACAGATGCTTGTGCAAACGTGTCATCTTCCATATTGCACAATGTGTCATCTTCCATATTGCACATTGTGCAGCAAGATACAGTATGCTGTCCAGAGTCCAGATGTGCATTGCAGCTGACGGTCGCCACTTTGAGCATCAAAGTTAATTGAGCGCCATAGGCGTGACCAGCATTCAATGTTTTGGGGGGGGTCATGGGTTTCATATCATAGCATTTCTGTATGCAAGGTGTCGATTCGTATTGAATTGATGATGCCCTACAACTTTGTAAATCACTTTTTTTCTCTCTCGTTCCGTTTTCGAGATAAAAATGCTAACTCCGTTGTTTTCCACCAGGTGGCGCTATAGGTGGTTTCATTGCGCAGTGCATGGCTACTTTACTATACCTAGACACCACTTTTATGCCCATAGCTGCCGCCGTTCTCAAGTTAATGGTGGTGGACAGGATATGGGTGGACACACTGTATAGCTGGTAACTGAAGATCCATCATTTGCAATTAATTGACTCTCTTATTAAATGCTTCAATACAAAAAATAGGGCGGAGTCTGATCATTGCTGCTAATATACATGTGATTTTCCTTTTTAAAGGTCTGGAAGCGTTAATCTAGAATAACCTTAGTGGTCAGTGTGACTATTGCAAGGATAATAATTATTTTTAATTTTAGAATTTTTAAAAAAACAACAACAAACATTTAACATAAAAGCCTGATTTGAACACTAGGTAATCTTCTGATGGCACATTCCTCTTTATAACCATATTTAATAGATGGAATAAGGGTCTCACCATTTCTAATAATGCTTTATTCATTATTGTACAGGAATTCATCAAACTACTGTGTTCTCATGTGACGCTCACAACTCCAAGGGGGTCTCTTCCTCCAGAGCCGCCATTGTTCATGTCAAAGGTGAGATTGCTTTTATTGTCATTTTGGTAAAAATACGTCATAGTGAATACAGTTATACATTGTAGAAGTACTTGTTATATGCAAATAATGTAATAAATTGTGACATACAGCACTAATAAAAAATTCATGGAAACCGTGAACCTGTCACATTGTACAAGCAGTCCTATCTGCAGACAGCAGGTTATAAACCTGATAGAGCTGAGCTCGTTGATCTATTGATTTGTAGGAAAAGCTTCTATATCATTTGTATTTTATTAATTGAAGTCAAAATCTTGTCAACTGATCAACAGTTTTCCCTCTTTTATAACTCCGCCCACTGGACTCCTAAGTTCTATGAATTTTTATTTTACAATGTGCCCTATAACCTGATGGCTGCAGATAGCTCGGCGTGTTTATTCGGACTGGTTCCCTCTTAGGCCATTGGTCATACCTGCTGCTTTCAAAATTGTTCAGCCTACATAAAGGTTCATTAAGATGAGAACATTTTTGCCCTTTTAATGATCACCATTCAACTAAATACAAACATTGATGAGTGAATGGCACGGGGTATGTACAGACGGAATAGGGGCTCCTAGACTGGCCCTCAGACCTGAGATCCTGTGCTGTCCCTTATATCGGAGGTAAGCTTGATGGTAGCCAGATGCGAGCCCCCAGCGTGACCCTGACTCCTGTCCGAGCCCTGATCTTACTCCCCCCCCCCTACCCTGGGAGCAGGCTGGAAATTCAGTAACAAAACCCCACAGAAAAGACATGGACAAGGGAGGACAACACCTTGTACACACTGC
Organism: Anomaloglossus baeobatrachus; assembly: GCF_048569485.1. NCBI lineage: Eukaryota > Metazoa > Chordata > Amphibia > Anura > Aromobatidae > Anomaloglossus > Anomaloglossus baeobatrachus. The sequence goes on from NC_134364.1 coordinate 52,420,025, forward strand.
AGTCAAACACAAAGGGGAGACAATATGTGTACAAGGGAATAAAGAAATGGGTAGGGAATGAACTCACAACAGGGGAAACATTCCCACCACTGAGACCAGGATCGCTGAAGCTATCTTCGGCAATCTCCTACTACACTCCCCAGCTGAAGAAGAGACCAGCTGAGGATGGTAATCAGCAACCTGACTCTCAGAAGAGTTGCACACTGCTCCAAAGAGGATTAACTCTTGCACAGCTGGGAGCAGTGAAACAACTCAGCCGACGCCCAGCAGAGCTGAGCACTAAGGCCCAGTGCCCACGCTGCATATTTTGACGTGGATTTTGAGGCAGATTTTCAGAAATGTGCAGCAAAATCTGAATGTCCATTGTGAAGCCAGCAAAGTTTATGAGAATTCAGAAGTGCTTTGCTCACGTTGAGTATTTTTCCTTTGTGTATTTGGTAAAGATTTCTTTTTTTCTGCACCAAATCTGCACCAAATACGCAAGGGAAAAATGAGCAACTTTGGCACAGCACTTCTGAATTCTCATAGACTTAGCTGGCTTCACAATGGACATGCAGATTTTGCTGCAGATTTCTGAAAATATGCGTCAAAACTACACAGCATGGGCACTGGGCCTAAGAGACCATGTTGCCTGTTGGACTCTGCAATGTGAACAGGTTCCAGCACCGTAGTAGTAATCGACTTGTGTGTATCTGGAAAGCGCACGGCAGTGACGTGGGACATTGACCACCATCTGACCACTTATTGTTGCCATATATAGGAAAAGTAGCGTGATGTGCACGTTGCCCTGTCTACTTAAAGGGGTTGTTCCACAGAAAAAAAAATCAGTCTGATAGGTCCAGCCTACTAATGAAGACCACCAAGCACTTAGCTATGTTTATCAGTCCTTTAGACTTTGAACTATGAATTAATTTGAGCAGGTGACATTGAGCCCACGTTCTTATAATTGGGTGTCTCATTAATAGGCCCTCCAGTGATCAGACTATTATCACCTATACTGTAGAAAAGTGATATGTTTTTTGATTTTTGGACAACCCCTTTAAGTCTGTAGGATTTATTGAAGAAAGCCAAGTGAGAGGATCCCCTTAGACAATGGCCACCTTTTCACCTCCAATTACCTGGATATGGATAGAGTTATGGTGGACTCCTTAGGACACTTGCCCCTTGTGCCCTCCCGACCGTTTGACCAAGAAGAATTCCAAGTTTCAAACTTAATAAGGCACACGTATATCCATAAAATGTCTGCTAATCACATCTGCTTTGGACTTGGATGAAAACTTTTCTTCACACATTTCCTTTAGGAGCTACAGGCATCTCCCTTCCTCCACTATGAGCCTTTTTGTTTCCAAATTAAAGTCTTTCTTATCGCAGGAGTCCAAGGGGAAATATTTAGCGACTTTTCATGGATCAGTGATTGTACCTGTTCTGTTTATTTTTCCATGGTTTACCAATGATTTATTACTGAACATTTCCAAAAAAGAAACTCCATTTTCCACCCACATAGTCGACACACAGTGGAAGTCCTGGTAAAATTATTCCCGGCTCACACATTTGTGCTAATTGAAACTTTTGAGTCTGTTAAACTTAGGAGCTGAGATTACAAATCTATACTATGCCACCAAATGAATCTCTGCTTTACAGTGCCTACAAGTAGTATTCAACCCCCTGCAGATTTAGCAGGTTTACACATTCGGAATTAACTTGGCATTGGGACATTTGGACTGTAGATCAGCCTAGAAGTGTGAAATGCACGGCAGCAAAAAAGAATGTTTATTTCTTTTTTTTATTTTTTTTTTTTTTAAAAAATTGTGAAAAGTTTATTCAGAAGGTCATTTATTATTCAACCCCTCAATCCACAAGAATTCTGTTTGGTTCCCCTAAAGTATTAAGAAGTATTTCAGGCAAAAAGAACAATGAGCTTCACATGTTTGGATTAATTATCTCTTTTTCCAGCCTTTTCTGACTAATTAAGACCCTCCCCAAACTTGTGAACAGCACTCATACTTGGTCAACATGGGAAAGACAAAGGAGCATTCCAAGGCCATCAGAGACAAGATCGTGGAGGGTCACAAGGCTGGCAAGTGGTACAAAACCCTTTCCAAGGAGTTGGGCCTACCTGTCTCCACTGTTGGGAGCATCATCCGGAAGTGGAAGGCTTATGGAACTACTGTTAGCCTTCCACGGCCTGGACAGCCTTTGAAAGTTTCCAACCGTGCCGAGGCCAGGCTTGTCTGAAGAGTCAAGGCTAACCCAAGGACAACAAGGAAGGAGCTCCGGGAAGATCTCATGGCAGTGGGGACATTGGTTTCAGTCAATACCATAAGTAACGTACTCCACCGCAATGGTCTCCGTTCCAGACGAGCCCGTAAGTTACCTTTACTTTCAAAGCGTCATGTCAAGGCTCATCTACAGTTTGCTCATGATCACTTGGAGGACTCTGAGACAGACTGGTTCAAGGTTCTCTGGTCTGATGAGACCAAGATCGAGATCTTTGGTGCCAACCACACACGTGACGTTTGGAGACTGGATGGCACTGCATACGACCCCAAGAATACCATCCCTACAGTCAAGCATGGTGGTGGCAGCATCATGCTGTGGGGCTGTTTCTCAGCCAAGGGGCCTGGCCATCTGGTCCGCATCCATGGGAAGATGGATAGCACGGCCTACCTGGAGATTTTGGCCAAGAACCTCCGCTCCTCCATCAAGGATCTTAAGATGGGTCGTCATTTCATCTTCCAACAAGACAACGACCCAAAGCACACAGCCAAGAAAACCAAGGCCTGGTTCAAGAGGGAAAAAATCAAGGTGTTGCAGTGGCCTAGTCAGTCTCCTGACCTTAACCCAATTGAAAACTTGTGGAAGGAGCTAAAGATTAAAGTCCACATGAAACACCCAAAGAACCTAGATAACTTGGAGAAGATCTGCATGGAGGAGTGGGCCAAGATAACTCCAGAGACCTGTGCCAGCCTGATCAGGTCTTATAAAAGACGATTATTAGCTGTAATTGCAAACAAGGGTTATTCCACAAAATATTAAACCTAGGGGTTGAATAATAATTGACCCACACTTTTATGTTGAAAATTTATTAAAATTTAACTGAGCAACATAACTTGTTGGTTTGTAAGATTTATGCATCTGTTAATAAATCCTGCTCTTGTTTGAAGTTTGCAGGCTCTAACTTATTTGCATCTTATCAAACCTGCTAAATCTGCATGGGGTTGAATACTACTTGTAGGCACTGTACATGAGATCCCAAAAATGGTGCTTTGGCTAATGTAACATCTTCATATGTATATTATGTGTGGAAGTCTAATCCTATAAAAGGGGTGGTCAACTGGTCATAGGTGTGTGACTGCATGAAAAACAGCACAAAGCCAGCAAGAAGCTGACATGGCGTCATTTTTCACACACACACACACACACACACACACACACACACACACACACACACACACACACACCTATATATCTGCTGTTTCAGACAATGATGAACATTGTTCATGTATGTGACTGAGTGCATGTGTGGTGCCCCTGCGGCTCCAGTTGCCACAGGGTATTGCACCTCATTTAAGGTGCAGTATTCACCTCGGGTAAGGAGGGGGTTAATCACCGGTGTTCCACATTTACACTTTACATACAGCTTAGGAGCCTTTTCACTGTGGAGCTGGACTACGGTAGGCAGGGGGTTGGCCAACACAGAGCTTGGGACTGCCCCGGTCACTAGGACAGCCACTTGGGGGGTGAGTTCCACTTTAGTTATAGGTAGGAGCAACACACACAACCGGCAGTCAAGTCAAGACTTCAGTTCTGGCGACACAACACCACTTCTTCTCCTTTTTCTTCTCACGGGGCCTGAGGTTTTGAAGCGGAATGCTCATCCCTGGTTCCCCCTCTCCTGAAAGGACACCCCCTTGGATAGGACACTTTCCAAACACCGGTGGCTTCCTCCAACTTATCCGAGGTCATCGGGGCCCAGCACGGCAGTGACGTATTGTCCGGGAGGCACCAAAGGACAGTGAGTAAAGACACGTGGAACCACAGCAGCCGACTCAGACTTATTACCGACGCCATCACCCCGCGCTTCAGCACCAACGGCCACTGCCACTACTACTCCCCTCATCATCCTCCCTGATGCCCGCTTCACCTCTGGAGGGTGAAACCACTTTTGCTGCTACTACGCTGCTACTACCATCCACCCCGGAGGACAGCGACAGTAGCGGCGACTAATCCTTGGCCGCAGGTGGCGTCACGACAATCATCCCTATTTATCCACCCCCCCTTTTCCGTGGACACCTCGGGGTCACGAAATCGGGCAAACCACCTGTCGCATCCCCCCCCCCCGACCCTTTACCGGCCCTGCGATGAGTAACCCCCTCCCCAGGCCCCATGGGGTGCTCCACATGGGTGGATGTACGTGTGAGTGAGGGTGTCCATGAGTGGATGTACTGAGTATGTGAGTGAGCGCATGGGTGGATGTACGTGTATGTGAGCCATGTAAATGTGTCACCCCCGTGTCAGCAGCCGGGCTGCTCGGATCCGCGGTGGCTTGAGGGGTCTCTGGACCCGGGCTTCCTGCGGCCACTCAAATGAAGGGGGTATTTACATGGGATTGTGTTAGCGTTCGTGACACCACCCGTGGTATGTGTTAATTTGGAGTACCACCGGTGCAGTTGGGAGTACCCGGGAGTGATGGAATGGGGCAGCCAGGTGTTAGAACCCTCCACGGGTAGGGGGAATGCCCTGCGACTCGGTGATGGTGTTTGGGGGGTGCCGTACTCACTCAGTCCATTAGGCTGACACTGATAACTGGATAAACCAAAGTTCTGGATACCGCTGCCGCTGAGGGGAGCTAGTTCGGGTCCCGTCCCCAATGGTGCTGCCTGTTGATCCGTGACCGGCCTCCTGGCACTAAGTTTACTTCTCTGTTGGTCCCGGTAGTATGGAAATTGCCGGGTCCCGCTCCCCACTATGGCTAAATGTGGGAGCTTGCTCTCGGTTCACGCTTGGGATTTCCTGGACCGTTTTAGTGGAAAGTCCTATCCCTCTCGTTGCACTAGTACCCAGATTTGGAGCGGGTAGAGAGCGGATCTTGAAGGCTCCATTCTCGTCGGGTAAATTGTCAGGTTGCCTGAAGCTACTCCCTGACCTAGGGTCTATGTACCCCATGGTGCCCTGGTCCCAGCCCGGTGATGGTACAAGGCCGCCGGCTGTCCTCCTCGACAGTTCCGTGCCCCTTACCACAATCCCCTGCGACCGGGGATCCAGCTCCTCTAGGTCCAGACCACCGTCTGCTACCTAGATGGCTTCCTTGGAGCCCTGCTCCTGACCTCCTCTCTCCTTCACTTCCAACACATTCTCCACTACTCCTGACACTCCTGACCCCCCCCCCCTAACCAACCCCCCCAAGTGGGCGACCCTATTCCACTCAGGCCGTCCACTGGTGTGTCTGGTGGGTGTGGTGCAGAGTGTACCTAGGATTTAATTAGCTGATGTAGGCAACACCATGTAGTTGGGGACCCATAACCAAGAAGGAGGTAGATATTGCACGGGAGGGCAGATTGTGCAATACCCTGTGACGACCTATTAGTCCAGGGGCGTCACATAAGCAAAGAACAGTGTTTTGGGGTGAATGTGTGGCGCCCTGGACTAGCCAGGTAGCCACAGACAAAGCACACATACACACCCCCACCCCCGGACAGTTAAATTAGTCAGACACAAAACCCTTGTTGCCTCCCTCCCAGGGTCTGATGTCCACACCAGGTGGTTGGCCCCACCCACCGAGGAGTTCACACGCTTGGAGGCGGGAAAAGCAGTCAGAGTTAGAGTGTGGAGGAGATCAGTTCAGGAGGTAAAAGTGAGAGGTCACGTACTGCGAGTGTCTGTCTGGGTTGGAGCCCAGGCACTGAGAGCAAGGTTGGCAGACAGTGGTAGCCGTCTGCAGGAGTTAGTGGAACTCCACAGAGCCGTAAGGACCGGGGTCGGGCATCGGCCCGCCGGTACCGGACCGGGGAACGGAGTGAAGCTAAGCACACAGGCAGGGCCATCTGACCCCCGACCAGGCTTGGAGCCGCCGTCATTAGTCAAATCCGAATGTGACAGGAACCCCAGGGGTTTCCCAACTACCAAGTCCCGATTGAAGGCAACCATCCACCCAGAGAGGATATACAGCCACCGCCACCGGCTAAAGATCAAAGGGCCAGCGCCTGCGGGCAAAACGGGCTCCTACGGCACCTATACGCCGGGGTGCGGACTACCGGTGGGCAACCACAGGAGTCAAGAACATTTTCAAAGGTGCAGGGAAAGACATCCACCATCAGCCGTCCGGGGAGAGCACAACAACGCTGCAGCCGGCTGCGGGACCCGTCCATCCGGCTGTTTTGGTTTACCAGAGACTCTGTCAGTGTTTGTCTGAGTGAGTACACCAGTGCCATCCGGCACCGCGCCGCGCAGTCCCTGCACCCCAGTCATCCGGCCTCCCCGTCACCACCATCGGGCCCCGGGATCACCAACCCCTGCCCACGGAGGGGATAACATCTCGGCTGCACCCTACCATCTCTCCCGGGATCCCCGTTACCAGCAGCGGTGGTGCCATTATCACCACGACCCGTGGGTGGCGTCACGAACAATCTCCCTAACCAAACCACCCCCCTTTTCACTCACGGGTGAGGAGCGCTGCTCGAGTCCCCGGGTCCGGTCCACCGCTCGAGCCACCGAGCAGCAGCAGAAGCCCCGGACCAGAGCATGGTGAGCGCGTCCCCTCCGCCCGCGACAAATGAGTCTATAGGCTGATTTTTTTTTTAATCAAGCACATAAAAGTATATCTGTGTATTGCCATTACATACACCCTATTTGCATTTTATGATTTTGTTTTTTCATGCCATTGTTGTGCACTCAGTAGAGAATGACCCCGTGTCAAAAACCCCCTCATTATGATCGGTTTTGCACCCTGGACAGTAGACTCTGCCATTTTCTTTCCGTGTCTCTTTTCTACTCCTTTGGTGGAGACCGTGCAGTTCCTCTATAGAGGTTGGAGCATCCAGTACTGATCCCACCCTTGTAAAGGGCCACATGGTTTTCCTCAATACTTCATCATTGTAATGAGAGCAGACTTGATTCATTTTGGAACCGTTTCCACGCAGTGTTTTACTCGTTTCCAAACGGCTTTTGTCTTTATCTCATTCTGAAAGGACAATGCTAGATTAGGAGCGGCTAATACTGGTGCACTTGGGAGATTTATCAGACTCATCTGCTCTTGTATTGTGAAGGGCTAAACATCTAAAACCATTCCAGGGCCTACAGACATTTACCTCGGGTCTCATCTGTCCATACATCACGTGCTGAACAATTAGCAAAAATGCACAAAGTATCGGTCTTAACGGGATGTCAGAACATTGTGTGCTGGCAATAGCAAATGATGACGTCCGGGAATAGGAGATCTGCGCTGTAGAATAAAGCTTCTGTTTTCTGTCTCATTTATGGCGTGCCCTTGACTTGGATGCTGAATATAGACTGTCATGAGTTTTGATAAGATCATCAGTAAAGTGGGAGGGGTTCATTTTAGAAAACAAATTATTGATTTAAAGAAATTAACCATGCCCTTCATACACAGACCCGGCACGACCGCCCGACAGACATAAATCTATTATTCATGTAGGACTAATACTTTCATTTGACAGCCACTACATGATTTGGCAATAATTAATAATTGTAATAGTGACAGCCGAAAGGCAGACAGGAAGAATTTGTAGTATCTCAACCATATTGGTAGTAGGAAACTTTCTATAAATCTCCTTATCAATTAAAATTAGACTTTTATAGCTTCCTCTATGACCTGAGCAAAGATCTTTGTGCAGGAAGGGGAGAAGGAGAGCTGTGACCTATTGAGAAAGTGGTTCCTGTGGGATCTATATGTGTGACTGGTGACAGTCATGTGGTTCCTGGCAATAGAAAGTCAGAGTTTCACTGTGCAAAATGCTCTGACTTTTTATTGTTTCTGCTGTTACTATTCATTGTATTAGGTAGCTTTCCTGCTGGGTTTTGATATCTTCCCCTTTAGGACCTAACTGAGTTCTCCTTCTGTCCAGTTGATGATTATCAGTATTCCCCTTGTGCTTAAATAGTCTCATCTTCCCTGGACTGGTGCTGGTGATATTATTCAGTTAATTCAAGCTCTGGTTCCAAGCAGGTGGCTTGTACTCCTCTGTAGTATCATAGCTGAAATTTTGCTGAACTTCTACTGGTGTCATCTGTGGATAAGTACCGTAGTTCTTGCATTTTCCTCGTGTGTCCTCCTTGTGTCTTCTTTAGTGTTTAGTGGTGTTGACGAAGAGCTCATCCCATTTAGGGATGTAATATAGATTGTAGATTGTAATATAGCCCTCCCTGATGAGAAACTCGTCATTCAGGTGATCAAACAGGATAATAGTAGCCCTTATAATAGAGGAATGAGATACATCAATAGATATAAAAAAAAAAAATATACAGGGTGGTCCAAACATAGGTGGACAGTATGTGTAATAGGGTTATCAAACATGGTGTAAAGTGAAACTGACTCAGTTGCCCTTAGCAACCAATCAGCTTCCACCTTTCATTTTCCAAAGAGTCTGTGAGGAATGAAAAGTGGAATCTGATTGGTTGCTAAGGGCAACAGTCAGTTTCACTTTCTACCATGTTTGATAACCCTATTATACATACTGTCTACCTACTTTTGGACCACCCTGTATATATTATAGCTTATATTAATGGGGTACTTTACAGTTAGATGGTAGTTTTCCTGGTCTACAAGGAGAATCCATATATAAGAGATCATACGTTCCCAAATATAAAAGAATCCCAGTACTGTATTAGTTAGAAGACCTAATCCCTTTCCCTTTCCTTTTTGGTCACCTGAGTGACACGTTTTTCTCATCAGGGAGTGCTATATTACAATTCATGCCTTAACCCTGTCTGATGTGTTTGTATATGTGTGTAGAGTTTACTTGTACTTTGCACTTTATGGAGGTTGGTGGTTGTTATCATTAAGGTAGTTATGGAGTAAAAGGGATAGCCGTCGTGGAATGGGGGCACCACACATCTAGGGTGCTTGAAGATCCATTGTCAGGCAGAGTCGAGTGGAGGGGGAGTTACATCCCCCGGGGTCCCCTGCTTGCAAAAGCGTATACCAATATATTCCCCATTACACACTGATCCCTTATATTTGATCCCAAACACCTATCTACCGAGTGTGTATCAATCACACACAACACGCACACTGTGTGTTTTTTGTTTGTTGACTATGTTTTAACAATTCATAAATTAAAGTATTATTTTTTATGGGTGGACATACGAAATTTTGGTCTAATAACTAAAGGCATCCTGTTATACAATTTTGGTCTTCTAGTATTTCAGATCATGAGGAAGGTGAGAGATCAGCCTAAAACTACACGGTTTGAAGCGCACATGTGCTGTCAAATCGCTGCAGAATATTCGGCAGTTACGTGCGCATGAGCCCTTATAGATTAAAATTCTGCAGAGCCCGCAAGGTCTGACTACTCAAGAAGGCTCATGTGCAGCCGGCCCGTCCACTTTATGGAGTGGCCTAGCTGGTCTCCAGACCTTAATGCCATAGAAAACTTATGGAGAAGCTGAAGCTCTGAGTTGCAATCTTAATGATTTAGAGATGATCTGCACAGAGGAGTGGAGCAAAATTCCTCCTGACGTGTGCAAACCTCATCATCAACTACAAAAAAGTCTGACTGCTGTGCTTGCCAACAAAAGTTTTGCCACCAAGTATTAAGTCTTGTTTGCCAGTGGGATCAAATACTTGTTTCTCTCTGCAAAATGCAAATAAATTTTATATAATTTTATACAATGTGATTTTCTATATTCTATTTTGGATATTCTATCTCTCACTGTTAATTTTAACATACCCTTAAAATTATAGACTGTTCATGTCTTTGTCAGTGAGCAAACTTACAAAATCAGCAAGGGATCAAATAATTATTTCCTTTACTGTGTTTTTAACAGGGGCAAATACTCAGATTGAGAAGGGGTTGTCCTAGTAGTGGACAACCCCTTTAAGCACTTCATTCTAAAAGCCCCCATTTACATTAGATAAAACGTGACTAATGTATATTTGGGTTTTCCAACTGTCCCTCAATAGATTTATAGGGTAACCTAAGGAGTTAAATTTTCTTTGTAGGGGACATAATCCGCTGCTAGATGATCCTGATAGCTGCACTCCAATAGAACATACAAATACTCTCAAACTGTTTGTCTGACAGTTTTACAATGTGTATGGTTGGCTTAAAGGACATTTTAGAGTCTTTCTCGTTATGGGGGTCCCAGTGGATTGACCCCCATTATTCATCAGTTATCACCCATTCATTGGATTTGTGAAGCTAGCACAAACGGTAGAGTAGTCAGGAAAGCCAGGGTCTGGTAATGGGAAGACACGTGTGGACACAGGGAGTACACAGAGGCGTAGTCGGTTGACGATCCAAGGGTCAGAATTCTGGGAAGGCACATAGTGGATTCAGGGAGAAAACTGAGACGTGGTCAGGTAACGGTCTAAGGTCAAAAGCTGGGAGGTCACGACAGGAGTATGTAGCGAGCAGAGAGGAGTCAAGCAACAGTCCAGAGTCAGGAAACAAAGATCAGAGCATAGGCAGAAAATATGCTTGAGTACCCCATTGACTTCCATTATACTCGGTAAACGAGTACTGAGCACCTAAGCATCAAAATGCTTGTTCAGAGTACTGAACAGTTTCCTCATCACTAGGATTCTTCCAACGGCAGATTTCTGGAGGAGTCCCTATTTCCTTCTCCCCATTGCAAGAAACGTGCTGGAATAATAATGGCGCAGATAGGGTTTTATCTACTATACAGAAGTGGAGTTAATAGTGTGGAGCTGCTTACCTTCGGGGGTTGTGATGTGATTGTAGTGCCCAGAGAAGGGGGGGGGTATTCAGTCCCGGGCCGTAACAAATGGGAATGTCACTCTGGTGGCCGTTGCCTGGTCCCGTGCCCTGGGCCCCTTTTATAATGGGGGGTATTTACAGAGGAGTTAAGAGTTTGTCATGTGACGCCACCTGCGGGTTGCGGTTAAGGATGGAGAACCGCCGCTGCTGAATTTGGGTACTCCCAGGGCTGATGGTAGTGGCAGCTGTGATGGTAGGCCCTCCGCAGGTAGGGCTGTGCCTGAGAGATGTAACGAGGCAATAACTGAGACCACACCACGTTGTCTTTAACAGTCTCTACTTACTGTGGACCCAGGGGTTGCTGGCTCAGGTCCCTTGGAGGAGCAGTGCCAATGTGGTGACCCAGGTTGCTCTGTCCCCGGCACTCTGTTGATTGGGTCTCCGTAGCGTAGAGTGTTTGGGGGCCCGACTGTCACTTTTGGGGTACAGTCTCCTCCGTACGGCGGGCAGTGCAGACCCTGTGGGGAGGTAAGTGTCCGAACCTCGATCCTAGTTTACTGCTGATGCCCCCAGATTATTTGATCCGGTGAAGTTTGTGAAGGTGTCCTCACCGGGCGGGTATTTGCCAAATAGTCTAAAACTTGCGCTTGACCTAGGGCCCTGTGCCCCGTGCGTGCTCCGGTCCCAGCGGTATCTCCATTACCTGCCCTGGCGACCTCTCTCCTGTGCCCCGGGGGTCACCGTTACACGGACCCAGCTCAGGCATGTCCGCACACCTCTCCTGTGTGCTGCTCGACTCTCCTCACTACCGACTACTGATTGACCCCTTCCACCATGCTGGCTATACCCAGGGACTCGTTTCCCATGGTGACCATCCCCTTACATGGTTAACCCTCTATGCCCAGTGTGGAGTGGTGAACTAGGATTTTGGTCGTGTTTGGATGGAATCTGCACTGGTACTCCAGGTTCCAGGGGGTAGGTCCTGCATCCCCAAGTGGATGTAGTTCCCTGTAGTGCCCTGAGGGTCTCAGGGGCGCTACATGATCATTCACAACCGCTACGAGTGCACAGAAACACGTCTGAGGCGGCCCTCCTGGAGGATCAAAGGAGAAAATGGAGGAAAGGGTTAACAATCCGCGCTGCCGTGAAGAATCCAAATTACTTTGTAAAGTTGACCAGTGGTTTTATTCAATGGGTTTCGAAGATCAGTCTCCTTCATGAGGAAATCACAGATATACATTTATGATTTCCTGAAGACTGCGATCCCCGAAACGTGTTGAATAAAATTACTATTCAACTTTACAAAGTCCTTTGGATTCTTCACGGCAGCGCGGGTTGTTAACCCTTTTTCCATTTTCTCCTTTGTATGCTTATGCTTGTAATAGGGAACACAAGTTATATCCCCCATTTGGGTCTGATACAAGCTGTACTTTTCTGGATATGATCCAGTGGATACCTACTGGTCATGTCGCAACGGTTTAGAAAGGTTTATTGGGAAACGAATTATAGGGAAGAAGTAAGATGACATTTTATGATTTTATGGCAGCAGATATAAATTTAGATGGTTCCAGGGAGATGTTTAACTGCAGACATATATTACTGGTGAAGAAATGTGCACACCCAATTAGAGCTTTTCATTTTTCCTATGGAGTTATGACCCCAAGGATAGTGTGCTGTGTAATTAATGACTAGGAAAGAGTTTCCGAGATGGAATGTAAGTCTGAGAATAAAAAAAGAAAAAAACTTCAAGCATTGCCCAAGCTGCTGATTGTTATGCAAGCCCATGCTTCCCCTGTGTGGTTATGGATGAAGACAAAGAGAATCTAGGTCAGAGCTGAAGAAAGTGGGAGAGCCACTGATCTGAGTAACCAGGAGCACATGTAGACATCCATCCCCAAGGCATAAAGCTAACAATGCTGAAAGTTTATGATGTTCCTGACGTCTGGATACACACTGTGTGCTGCGGACACTTTCACTACTGCGCGATTTTGGGATATTCTCTACGCACGCCTCCATAATGGGAATTGCCGATTGATATCAATCTCATCTCTCTCATATGAAAGACTTGTAAATCTGTTCATCCTGATCTACCTGGTTACGGTAAATTGAACAGCAAAACTTGCCAGCTGTCAAAACTACTGTGACAGTGAACAATTAAAAATCAAAGCGCCAGGGGGTATGGAAGGTATACAAAACCATGCATATCTCCATTCAGGGCCTGTGGAATCTAAACTGTGATAACTGACTCTAGAGTTCAGAGGCATTAAAGGACTCTGCTTTAAGTCTGATGAAGGACCTTTAGGTACGTGTCAACACTAAAAGTCCTTAAAGAGTAACTAAACTTTTGCATGTATGTATATATGTATGTATGTTATGTATGTTTATTTTATATATTTATATATATATTTATATATATATATATATATATATATATACTGTATACAGTGTATATATACTGTATAGTGTATATATGTATATATAATGTGTGTGTGTGTGTATATGTATGTATATATATATATATATATATATATATATATATATATATATATATATATATATATATATATATATATATATATATATAATATATATGCAAAACAAAGGCTTACAGCACTGGCTGCAAGACTAGGGAGATACACTAGAGAAGCTGAGGCCAAGAGGATAAATGCCTTGTTCTCCAAAGAACCATCCAAGGTGTATTCCCAGCTGCAGAATAACAGCACAATAGCAGCAATTCCACCGATAGCAGAGACTGAACAATACTGGAGGGACATATGGGAGAAGGAAAAAACACACAACACCGCTGCAAAGTGGCTGCAAGATCTTAGAATGAAACTCAATAATCACCCAGAACAAGAACCAGTCACCATCACAGAAGCAGACATCCAAGAGCGCATCAAGAACATGAAGAGCTGGACAGCACCTGGCCCAGACATGATCCACACCTACTGGCTAAAGAAATTGACAGCAGTACATGAACGGCTGTCAAAACAGATGAACCAACTGCTAGAAGCCGGCCACCACCCAGCTTGGCTAACACAAGGAAGAACAGTGCTGATCATGAAGGACCCTTGTAAAGGAACAATTCCATCCAACTATCGTCCAATAACCTGCCTTACAACGACATGGAAACTCCTGTCAGGCATCATAGCCACCAAGCTACAGAACCATATGAATCGGTACATGAATTCAGCTCAGAAAGGCATTGGGAACAACACCAGAGGCTCTAAGCACCAGCTGCTAGTGGATAGAGCAGTCACTCAAGACTCAAGATCCAGACAGACCAATCTCAGCACAGCCTGGATTGACTATAGGAAAGCCTATGACTCAATGCCACACACATGGATCTGTGAATGCTTGGCTTTCTACAATGTCAATAGGAAATTAAGAACCTTCCTCAGCAACTCAATGGGGCTATGTAGGACAACACTGGAAGTCAACTCAAGGCAATTAGCACAAGTGTCCATCAAATGTGGCATATACCAAGGTGATGCACTATCCCCATTGCTGTTCTGCATAGGCTTAAATCCCCTCAGTCAGATAATAACAGAGTCTGGCTATGGATACAAGTTCAAGAGTGGAAGCATCATCAGCCACCTACTCTACATGGATGACATCAAGCTGTATGCGAAAAATGAACGAGACATCAGTTCACTGATCCACCTGACCAGGATATACAGCGAAGACATTGGGATGTCCTTCGGACTGGAGAAGTGTGGCCGGCTGGTCATAAAGAGAGGCAAGGTAGTAAAGACTGATGGAGTAGAACTACCGGCAGGGCACATAGCAGATGTACAAACCTGCTACAAGTACCTTGGCATCCCACAGGGATACGGTAACCATGATTAGGAGGCAAGGAAAGCAGCAACATCCAAATACCATCAAAGGGTAAGACAGGTCCTAAAGAGCCAGCTCAATGGGAAGAATAAGATCCGCGCCATCAATACATACGCTCTGCCAGTTATCAGATACCCTGCTGGCATAGTGTGCTGGCCAAAAGAAGAAATGGAAGCTGCAGATGTGAAGACCCGGAAGCTCCTCACAATGCATGGTGGTCTCCACCCCAAGTCAAACACCCAAAGATTGTATACCAACAGAAATGAGGGTGGTCGAGGCTTGATAGGTGTCCAAGCCACCATCATGGATGAAACAAGAAGTATCCAGGAATACATCAGAAAAATGGCACCAAAAGATGAAATGCTGAAGGAGAGCCTAAGACAGCAACAACAACAGTCCGAGAAGGAAGAACAAGAACATGAAGTGCCATGGCAAGACAAGCCGCTGCATGGGATGTACCATAGACAGATAATGGAGGTGGCTGACATGAAGAAATCCTACCAATGGCTGGAGAAAGCTGGACTCCAGGACAGCACAGAGGCACTAATCATTGCAGCACAGGAGCAGGCGCTAAGTACCAGATCCATAGAAGCAGGGATCTACCACACAAGACAAGACCCAAGGTGTAGACTATGTAAAGAAACCACGGAAACAATCCAACATATAGTGGCAGGATGCAAAATGCAAGCAGGAACAGCGTACACCGAACGCCACAACCAAGTAGCGGGAATTGTATACAGGAATATCTGTACAGTGTATGGGCTAAGTCCCCCTACATCCAGGTGGGAGACCCCAGAAAAAGTGGTGGAGAATGAAAGGGCTAAAATCCTGTGGGACTTCAAGATCCAGACGGATAAGCAAGTGGTAGCTAACCAACCAGATATCGTGATAGTAGACAAGGGTCAGAAGACAGCAATGATAATAGATGTGGCAGTGCCTAATGACAGTAACATCAGAAAGAAGGAATATGAGAAGCTGGAGAAATACCAGGGCCTTAAAGAACAACTGGAGAAGATGTGGAAGGTGAAGGTAACAGTGATTCCAGTGGTGATAGGAGCACTTGGAGCAGTGACCCCTAAGTTGGAAAAATGGCTGCAACAGATTCCAGGAGCAACATCTGAGCTCTCTGTCCAGAAAAGCGCAGTGCTGGGAACAACTAAGATCCTGCGCAGAACCATCAAACTCCCAGGCCTCTGGTAGAGGACCCGAGAATGAGGAAGGACAAATAACCACCAAATATATATATATTATATTATATTATATTATATATTATACTGTATATGTGGCACCCCTGAGGCTTCCGTCGCCACAGGAACATTGCACCCCAGCCAGAGGTGCAATGTCCCATCCTGGGTAAGGAAAGGAGTGAACGCCGGTCCACAGGCAAATCTGCACTACACCCATTGTTAGGTACACACAGGGACCAGGGACCGTGGCAGCTACCCTCCCAGGCTGCATGCTGGGAGGGGCCGTAAGACCCATCCCTGCTTCCATAGGGTATATGAGCAAGGATGGTTGACCTTAGGGAGATCAACATCCACCACTGCGGAGACACCATCACGTGTTTCTCAAAGCAGTGATTCTAGAGCAATGCCCCCTGGGAAATATTCAAAGCAAGAAGGCCTGCGGAGACACCATCACATGTTTCTCAACGCTGGCAGGAAACTAGCCAGGTCTTTCACCGGGAAGGAACAACCACAGGAAGGGCAGTCTCCAGTCAAGGAGACCACCTATGCCAAACATGGTATCCATCCACAGACAACCGTTTCGGGGTATTTGCCCCTCATCAGTGTGGAGTAGGAATCTGGCTAGTGGGACATTGCCTAGTAAAAGACCTGGCTAGTTTCCTGCCAGCGTTGAGAAACATGTGATGGGGTCTCCGCAGGCCTTCTTGCTTTGAATATTTCCCAGGGGGCATTGCTCTAGAATCACTGCATTGAGAAACACGTGATGGTGTCTCCGCAGTGGTGGATGTTGATCTCCCTAAGGTCAACCATCCTTGCTCATATAGTCTTTTACTAGGCAATGTCCCACTAGCCAGATTCCTACTCCACACTGATGAGGGGCAAATACCCCGAAACGGCTGTCTGTGGATGGATACCATGTTTGGCATAGGTAGTTTCCTTGACTGGAGACTGCCCTTCCCGTGGTTGTTCCTTCCCGGTGAAAGACCTGGCTAGTTTCCTGCCAGCATTGAGAAACATGTGATGGTGTCTCCGCAGGCCTTCTTGCTTTGAATGCTTCCATAGGGTGGGAGCTTGGCAACTGGGTGAGTTGGAGGAGCCAGCCGAGAGTAGAGTAGAAAGAGGAAGGTCAAGTTGAGTGAGAAGTTTGTGGGAGGCAGAGGAGGTGTCGCGGGCGGCGGGGCGCTGCGCTCACCACGCTCGGGTCTGGCGCTGCTGCTGCTCGGTGGCTCGAGCGGTGGGCCGGATCCGGGGACTCGAGCGGCGCTCCTCGCCCGTGAGTGAAAGGGGGTGGTTTGGTTTGGGGATTTGGTCCGTGACGCCACCCACAGGTTGTGGTGAGGTTGGGCACCACCGCTGCTATTGCCGGGGATCCCGGGAGCGATGGTAGGGAGCAGCTAGGATGTCGTTTCCCCCTCCATGGGTAGGGGTTGGTGGATCCGGGGCCCGGTGAGGTGACGGACTGGCAGGGCTGGCAAGGTGCAGGGTCGCGGGGACTGCGCAGCGCGGTGCCAGAAGGCACGGTTGTACTCACACTCAGCCACAAATGTACGTAAAGTCTCTGGTAAAGCAAACGGCTGGATGGACGGGTCCCGCAGCCGGCTGCTGTGACTTCTCCCGGACGGTTGGTGGTGGCTGCCTTTCCCTGCACCTTTTGTGGATGTTCGGTCCCGATGGCTTCTCACCGGTAACCCGCTCCCCAGCGTGTGTATGTGCCGGAGGAGCCCTTTTGCCCGCAGGCTCTGGCCCTTGGAACTCTAGCTGTGGCGGTAGCTGTATTTCCTTTTTGTTGGTTGGACGGTTGCCTTCAATCGGGTCTTGGCTGTTAGGAAACCCCTGGGGTTCTGGTCACTGACGGATTTGACCTTGTTAACGGCGACTCCAAGCCTGGTCAGGGTCCGCAGGCCCTGCCGGTTTGTGCTGGCTTCACTTCGCTCCCCGGTTCGGAACCGGCGGGCCACCACCCGTCCCCGGTCCTACGGTTCCGCGTTGATCTGCCTCTCCTGTAGACTGCCACCACCGTCTGCCAACCTTGCTCTAAGTGCCCGGGCCACGTACCCGGACACTGTCAGTTTGCTCCTCCACTACTCCTTCACTCCTTCTCCTTCACTTCCGTAACTGCACTCTACTCAACTGACTTCCTTTCCCACCTCCAGGACTGTGAACTCCTCAGTGGGTGGGGCCAACCGCCTGGCTCCACCTCACCTGGTGTGGACATCAGCCCCTGGAGGGAGGCAACAAGGATTTTGTGTCTGACTGATGTGCCTGTCTCGGGGTGTGGGTGTCGTGTTGTACTACCTGTGACGACCTGGCTAGTCCAGGGCGCCACAGAGGCAGATAGTCTGCAGAGTGAGTTGAAGTTGAAGTGAGAGGAGTAAGAAGAGTAGTGCTCTAGTCAGTCAGGAGCAGGAAGGAGAAAGTGACGCTTCCTGGTGAAGACCCTGGGGCCCGGCTAGGCCCAGGTGACACCAAGCAGAACAGAGGGGATTCCAGGGCCACAGACCGCTTTCAGGCTAGTGGCCTGTTCCACAGAACAATCAGGTGGAGGGATCAAGCTGCAGACAGGGGACGGTCCCTAGAAACTGGAGGAAGAGAAGTCAATTCCAAAGGTAAAAACCGAGGCCCAGGGTAGTTGCAAGCACCCCGGGCCACAGCCCACAGCAGAACCTCTGGAAAGGGGGTAGAACACCCAGTAGGAAAACCCCTGGCCCGGAGGCTGTAGTGGAGGCCAAGCTAGGTTCATCCAGTAAAGGCAAGGCTTAGAAGTCAGCTGAAGAAAGGAACACAATAGAGGGGTACACCGGCTTTCGCCCCCAGATCTACCCAGGATCGGCAGAGGTCCCTGACAGTGGGTTCCAGCAGTCCAACGGCACCAGTGTGCACCAGCCAGGAACTGTGAGTAAAGACCTTGAAACTGCACCCCCTGGTGTTGTCTCCGTTATTTCACTGCATAGACTTCTATCACCACATCGACACTTATAAGCACCAACTGTTGCCCCGGGCACCGCTCCACCTGTGGGGAGCAGGACCATCCAATCTGCCATTCCATCAGCCCCGGAGGCCCCATACAGCAGCGGCGCCTTAATAGCCGCAAACCACAGGTGGCGTCACGAATATAAATTTTAATAAGCACCCCCACTGAAGTCATATTAATTGACTCCCGCCAGGGTCACGGAGTCGGGCCCCGCCACCACTGACGACCCCCGGACTAGTCCGGCCTGGCACCGGGTGTCCCATAGCCCTGGGGTGGGCGAGTCATATACAGTATGCAGTACTTACATTTTTTCATTTTCAATTGCTCTGTGCCACAGTAGTTTTGACTGCTGTCGAGGTTTACTGTTATATAGTGCAGACCAAAAGTTTGGACACACCTTCTCATTCAAAGAGTTTTCTTTATTTTCATGACTGAAAATTGAGATTCACATTGAAGGCATCAAAACTATGAATTAACACATGTGGAATGAAATACTGAACAATAAAGTGTAAAACAACAGAAAATATGTCTTATATTCTAGGTTCTTCAAAGTAGCCACCTTTTGCTTTGATTACTGCTTTGCACACTCTTGGCATTCTCTTGATGAGCTTCAAGAGGTAGTCACCAGAAATGGTCTTCCAACAGTCTTGAAGTAGTTCCCAGAGATGCTTAGCACTTGTTGGCCCTTTTGCCTTCACTCTGCGGTCCAGCTCACCCCAAACCATCTCGATTGGGTTCAGGTCTGGTGACTGTGGAGGCCAGGTCATCTGGCGTAGCACCCCATCACTCTCCTTCTTAGTCAAATAACCCTTACACAGCCTGGAGGTGTGTTTGGGGTCATTGTCCTGTTGAAAAATAAATGATGGTCCAACTAAACGCAAACCGGATGGAATAGCACGCCGCTGCAAGATGCTGTGGTAGCCATGCTGGTTCTGTATGCCTTCAATTTTGAATAAATCCCCAACAGTGTCACCAGCAAAGCACCCCCACACCATCACACCTCCTCCTCCATGCTTCACGGTGGGAACCAGCCATGTAGAGTCCATCCGTTCACCTTTTCTTCGTCGCACAAAGACAGTGGTTTGATCCAAAGATCTCAAATTTGGACTCCTCAGACCAAAGCACAGATTTCCACTGGTCTAATGTCCATTCCTTGTGTTCTTTAGCCCAAACAAGTCTCTTCTGCTTGTTGCCTGTCCTTAGCAGTGGTTTCCTAGCAGCTATTTTACCATGAAGGCCTGCTGCACAAAGTCTCCTCTTAACAGTTGTTCTAGAGATGTGTCTGCTGCTAGAACTCTGTGTGGCATTGACCTGGTCTCTAATCTCAGCTGCTGTTAACCTGCGATTTCTGAGGCTGGTGACTCGAATAAACTTATCCTCCGCTGCAGAGCTGACTCTTGGTCTTCCTTTCCTGGGGCAGTCCTCATGTGAGCCAGTTTCTTTGTAGTGATTGATGGTTTTTGCTAGATAAATATAGATATAGATAATATAACTTTGATTTTATTTTTTTGTTTAATATTTTGTCCATTATGAATACTTTTACAACTTTGCAAGTCACTTTATTAGGGGATTTGTCTTCATCATTATTATTATTATTATTTTTTATTATAGCGCCATAAATTCCATGGCGCTTTACATGTGAAAGGGGTGTACATGATAGGGAAAAGTACAATAATCATAAACAATACAAGACACAGACAGGTACAGGAGGATAGAGGTCCCGCCTGCGAGGGCTCAGTCTACAAGGGATAGGTGAGGATACAGTAGGTTAGGGTAGAGCTGATTGTGTGGCTCTGTATCAAACTGAGGGTTACGGCAGGTTGTAGGCTTCATCATTCCTTTAAAATAAAATGCATGCAAGTTATTTTCACATCCCAACTTTTCCCCAGTCTATTTACCTGTCTTTAGCTGCATTGATATCAGAACATACTCATTTGGAGTACAGATGATGGCACTGAAATGGTCAACTGCTCGTACTTAACCATATTCCCCAATGGAGGGTGCACACATTGCACCAAGGTCTTTATTACGTTTTTGGTGTTCTATGCATTACTACAGGACCACTAGCAAATGTGTTGGTTAATATCTAAAACCATGTTAATAATGTGAATTATTTAAAATCTTTTACCTGATCTCTGTTTAAATGCCCATTTTTCTCTTCCACAGGACTGCCACATCCACCATATAAACTGCGTGTAGGTGAGGTGAGAAGCAGCACGGCGATGGTGACCTGGGCTCCAGGGTTTGACAACTATTCTCCGCTCCTCTCTTGCACAATGCAGGTATATTGCAGTTTTCTGAAGCTGAGCTATTAGGGGGCACTATTTTAGGACTTTGCTTTCACAACTTTAAAAGGTTATTCTGTGGATAGGCAACGAGAACTACAAGCTATTACAATACTACATTACCACCCATGTTTCTCCCCAAATAAGACCGGGTCCAAAAGAAGGGCCAGGGCTTATTATCAGGGAATGTCTTTTATATTTTTATATATAATTATAAACTAATTTAATTATTATTTTTTTTCTTCATGAATAGCAATGCACATTTATCCTTGGGGAAAAAAGATCAACATTGATTCAAATATAGTCATATCGCATTCGATGTCTGTCTGTCTAATCTACGCGCACACACGCACACACGCACACACACACACACACACACACACACACACACACACTTAATGTTTTTTGGTTTTTTTTTTTCCTGACTGCTGCGTTTTTGAAAGACTAGGCATGTCCATTTTTTCAGCATTTTTGCAATATATTTTCACCATTGAAGGTAATGGGACATTGCAAAAAAACGAAATAGCTGTGTTTTTGCTACTTTTGTGCTAAATGAAACTAACTTTTTTTTTTAAAACATGTACTGTAGCAAAATGGCGCAGCAAAAACCCAATAATGTCTGCTTTTTGGAAGTGTAGCGCCCCTAAGTACATCAGGGTGCTACAGGAAACTGCATCCTGCCCCAGGGTGCAGGACCTACCCCCTGAGGTTCCAAGGTTCTTGGGAACCCAGTGCCGCTAACATCTGCATCACAAATCCCAGCAACCACGCCACACCAGGGACTGCCAGTCACACCAGGGGGTTGGTTTTGTCAATTGAGGGCCAACCCAGAGAGAAACTAGGTAGACTGGTGGGAGAGGGCAAGTGAGTTAGCTCCAGGACAGCAAGGAAGACAGTTGAGTAGTAAGCTCCACAGAGTGAGGAGCTGGGAATTGTAGCTCCCCAGAAGAACAAGAGCTGGGTCGCAAAGGTGATCCACAGGCAGAGGAGTCGGTGACCGGGTCCAAGGAAGCTGGCCAGGCGTGTAAAGGAAGCAGCCTAGTGTGAGGACTGTAGACGCCAAGTGGGCTCAGTGGAACTGACCGGTACCGAGCACGACTGGGTACAGGACGCTAGGTTAGGAACTGCTTCAACAGCTTAACAATTAACCTGAACAGGCAGGAAGCCTCCAGGGGACCTCTCTGACCCAAAGAAACTGAAGACTTCAGCACAACGAGGGGGACAAGGGTCTGCTGACTATAGAACCCATAAGATCTCAAGTATCAGTCTTCAACAAGAGAACTTCACTACACCACAGTGAACTGGCCCCAACGGTTGCAAGCCACAAGGACCAACAGAGACAACATAAGTGCACGGAGGCAGGTTCTGAGATCACCCAGCGGCACTGGTTATCCCGGGGATCTGGACGGTCTCACACGGGCGAAAGTGTAAGAGAGACTTTGGTTTACCTACAGTGTGTGCGTCTTCTTCTCCACCACCTTTACCTCATCCAGCACCACGACTACCCGCAGTGAGTACTCTGGTCCCTGCACCCTGTCCTCCCAAATCTACCAACACTCTGAGCCCGGGGCCTCCCCTACCTGCGAAGGGACTGACACCTTGCTGCTCCACACAATCTGCCCCGGTCCTCTCCCAAGCAGCGGCGGTACTCCCATTACCGTAACCTGCAGGTGGCGTCACGAACTTCTCCCCTGTAAATAACCCCCCTTTACAAATTGAGTGTCTGCCAGGCCCGGGTCCGGGGACCCTCGGAGCCACAGTAATCCTGGATCCAAGCAGCTCGCCTGCCTCGGGGCGGCATAAAAGCAGCTTTTTTACTGCCAATAAATTAGGTTTTGGCTGCATAACTAATACAGCAAAAAATGCAATGTGTGAACCTAGCCTAAAGGGGGCTTTACACGGTACGACATCGCTAATGCGAACTCGTTGGGGTCACGGAATTGGTGACGCACATCCGGCCGCATTAGCGATGCCGTTGCGTGTGACACCGATGAGCGATTTTTGCATTGTTGCAAAAACGTGCAAAATCGCTCATCGGTGACATGGGGGTCCATTCTCAAAAATCGTTACTGCAGCAGTAACGAGGTTGTTCCTCGTTCCTGCGGCAGCACACATCGCTCCGTGTGACACCGCAGGAACGAGGAAGCTCTCCTTACCTGCCTCCCAGCCGCTATGTGGAAGGAAGGAGGTGGGCGGGATGTTACGTTCCGCTCAGCTCCGCCCCTCCGCTGCTATTGGGCGGCCGCTCAGTGACGTCGCTGTGACGCTGCACGGACCGCCCCCTTAGAAAGGAGGCGGTTCGCCGGTCACAGCGACGTCGCCGGGCAGGTAAGTATGTGTGATGGGTCTGGGCGATGTTGTGCAGCACGGGCAGCGATTTGCCCGTGTCGCACAACAGATGGGGGCGGGTACCCACGCTGGCGATATCGGGACCGATATCGCAGCGTGTAAAGCCCGCTTTAGGCTGTGTCCCCACAATGAGTTTTTGGTGAGGTTTTAAAGTGGTGTATTTTTGCTGCTTCACAAACGCAGCGTCTTACAGTTCCAGGAAAGTGGATGTGATTTATAGAAATCTCCTGCCCGCTGAGCTTCTTTATTACTCTGTGTAATCTGCCCTGCGGTGCGGGTTTCAAATCTGCAACATGTCAATTTCTCTTGCGGGTACGCTGAGTTTTCTGTGAAGATTTTCATTAAATTCTCAAAATTTGCAGGTAAAAAATCTCATGTAATCCTCACATGACTGTATCAATTAAGTTTTTTTTTACGGAACACTAGAAAGTATTAAATACAAAGCCGCTTTATTTAAAATATGAAGTTCCAAAAAGTGACAAAAATGTGACAAAAACACAATGAAAAAAACGCAAGTAATGCAATTTACATAATAGGAGCCAAAATTCTGCAACATCAGTAATGCACCAAATGCTCAGCGAGGGAGCGGAGCCTCAGTTACCTGTAGGGTGCCGGAATTGGGAGGATAAAAGTTTGAGACCTAAAATACTGATAGATTTTTCTGCATTCTATTTCTGCTTCACTAAATATTATAATCCAGAAGTAATTCTTTCTCCTTTCAGACAGTTTTTCGGCTCTAGCTGTGGTTCAGCGACGTGCTGACTCAGTTTTGTGTCTGACTCACGCAGCCATCTTGAGGATACAAATACTTTTATATTTCACATTGCAACAACCAAAATGTCAGCGCCTAAATGTTTTAGCTGTTTTTCGGATTTTACAAACTCTTCTAACACACACAACAGCTAACATAAAATTAAAGGGGTTCTTACGCCAAACACAAAGTTTTCTCTATGTATTTGTAATCCAAAATAATGAAATGTAATAATAATACATTTTCATTACAATAACTGTCTTGTTGAGAATCAGACATTTCGTTGTGTGAGTAGGCCCAAGACCATCACATCTTTTGTCCCTCGATCAGCAGGTTTTTTCTATGTAATCTGAGAGCAGTGTGACATAGGGGCTGAGACCCTGATTCCACTGATGTATCACTTACTGGTCTGCTTGCTGTCATTTTGATTGGAGATCTAGCAGAGCTCTGAATACTGAGCCCTGTACAACTCCGCCCACTCCACTGATTGGCAGCTTTCTGTGTACATTGTGTATTGTTAGTGCTTCCTGCACCTACTGCAAATCAGCACTAATACAAATTATACTAGGTATAAGAAATTTCTTCCAATATTATGGTTGTGTCGCGGGCGGGGAGGACGCCGCTGCTGCGCTCTCGCTAACGCTCGGGTCCGGCGCTGCTGCTGCTCGGTGGCTCGAGCGGTGGGCCGGACCCGGGGACTCGAGCGGCGCTCCTCGCCCGTGAGTGAAAAGGGTGGTTGGTTTGGGGGATTTAGTCCGTGACGCCACCCACGGGTCGTGGTGAAGATGGGCACCACCGCTGCTGGTGACGGGGATCCCGGGAGCGATGGTAGGGAGCAGCTGGGATGTTGTTCTCCTCCCCCTCTGTGGGTAGGGGTCGGTGGTCCCGGGGCCCGATGATGTGACGGGGAGGCAGGGTTGGTGAGGTGCAGGGTTGCAGGGACAGCGAGGCGCGGTGCCGGATGGCACGGGTGTACTCACTCAGTAAGATATGTACAAAGTCCTCGGTAAACCAAACGGCTGGATGGAAGGGTCCCGCAGCCGGCTGCCGTGTCTCTCCCCAGACAGGTGATGGCGGCTGTCTTTCCCTGCACCTTGATATTCTCTTTTGACTACTATGGATCCCCAACGGTAGTCCGCTCCCCGGTGTATGGGTACCGGAGGAGCCCGTTTGCCCGCAGGCGCTGGCCCTTGGGTCTCTAGCCTTAGGCGGTAGCTGTATACCCTCATGGTGTGGGCAGTTGCCTTCAATCGGGACTTTTGCTGTTAGGAAACCCCTGGGGTTCCGGTCACATTCGGATTTGACTATTGTCGGCGGCTCCAAGCCTGGTCGGGGTCCGATGGCCCTGCCTGTGTGTGCTGGCTTCACTTCATTCCCCAGTCGGTTCCGGCGGGCCAACGCCCGACCCCCGGTCCTACGGTTCCGCGTTGCTTCACCACTCCTGCAGACGGCCACCACCGTCTGCCAACCTTGCTGTCTGCCTGGGCCACAAACCCAGACACTTCAGTGTTTACTCCTCTCACTTCCACCTCCTGGACTAAACTGTTCTTTTTCCCGCCTCCAGGCCTGTGAACTCCTCGGTGGGTGGGGCCAACCGCTTGGCTCCGCCCCACCTGGTGTGAACATCAGACACTGGAGGGAGGCAACAAGGGTTTTGTGTTTGGCTGGTGTCCCTGTCTAATGGGGGGCGGGGGTGTTTGTGTGTTATCTGTGACGACCTGGCTAGTCCAGGGCGTCACAGTTGTAACGCTCGCCGCCGGGGATAGTGCTGCAGCGAGCTAAAAGTGGACCCACTGGACCACAAGGAGACCCCGGGCTTACCCTTGCATGGGTTAGAGGCCTGGACTGTTGCAGTTGACCCCAAGGACAGGGGTGGACACAGGAGCAGACGGGACAGAGTCTCAAGTGCTGACAGAGACCACCAGGGCGGCTCAAGGCAGGTAGCACAGGTAGGACTGACAGACAGAGTCTCTAGTACCAACAGGGCAGGACTAACAAAGTCACTAGGAAGGCAGATGGCAGGGCCAGGGCAGACACACAGTCTCTTGCACCAGAAGGGCAGGACGGACAGGCAAAGTCACTAGTACCAACAAGGCAGGACAGAAAGGCAGCAGGTACAGGCAGAACAGGACTGGAACCAGGCGCCAACAGGTAGGATGGGCTGGTAGCCAGGTACAGGCAGAACAGGACTGGAACCAGGCGCCAACAGGTAGGACGGGCAGGTAGCCATGTACGGGCAGGGACAGGACTGGAATCAGGTGTCAACAGGCAGGAAGGGTTGTTACCAGGTACAGAACAGAACAGGGTGGACCCAGGTGCAGGCAGGAATAGGACAGGACCAGGGACAGGACGGGTGACCTGACAACTGACTAGACAGAACCAACTAACTAAACTGATGGTGTTGAACAGGCAACTCCCCTAGTGGGAGCGTGCCTTAAATACCCAGTGCCTCTCAGCGATAGGCTGAGAGGCACTTCCTGGTGCACTGGCCTGTTAAGAGAGGGGCAGCGGCACGCGCACACTCCCTAGGAGCGCTCGTACAGGTCCTGTGATGCGCGCACAGACTCTGTGAGGTAACAGGAGCAAGCCCGTGGAGAAGATAGCAGGGACGCGGAGCAGTAAGTGATAGCACATCCCTGCAGGAGGGGAGAGGCAAAGACACAGAGTTACAGTGGTATTACTAATCTTTTGATAGATCACCCAATTTCGTATACACAATAGGTGATATCACAGCTCACCACCTCCTCTTCCTGTACAATAACTTATAACACTTCTATATACATTATATAACACAGGATCCACCATTCACAACAGGTGAAATTACAGCTCACCTGCTTCTCTTGTACAGTGACTAATAACGCCCCTATATACCATAAATTACACAAGCGCCAACATTCACAATAGGTGACATTACAGCTCACCTCCTCCTCTTGTACAATTAATGATAATAACTCCATATACAGCTGATAAGAGGATCCATCATTAACAATAGGTGATGTTGCAGCGCCCCTACTCAAACTTCCTTCACAGTGATCATCCAACATAGAAACCTGTTTTAAAGTGAGCCAAGAAGCAGGTTTTTCACATATAAAGTACAGATACTGCACTATACCTTTTTAGTTTAGAGATTCAATGCTTAATTAATGGCTGAAAAATCTTTTCTAAAACCTTCAGAAATTAAGTCATTTAGTGCATTGGCATGAGCAACTGGGCAGGATTTTGTGGGCCTGGGTCTCTGGAATGATCTTCCTCCTGGCTTGCCATTGCCGCTGTTGGCTGCGCATGCGCAATACTAGAGTGACGGTGTTTTCAATAAAATGGTGCGCTCTGCACATGCGCATACTGCGATCTCCAGCGCCATTAAATTGAAGACCCTGTTGAGAGGAATATGAGTAGTGGTGGCGCATGCGCAGATTGAATTTTTTTTTGTTTCATCAGCGCATGTGCCACCGCCATTTATCTCCACAGCATCCGCGGTAAAATGGCACCGGAGATCATGGTACACACATGTGCTGATCCTGGCACCATTTTATTGAAGAAAACGTCTCACTAGTGTAGCGCCCCTGAAGCCATCAGGGAGCTACAAGGTTCTGTATCCTCACCAGGATGCAGGGCCTACCCCCTAGGGCCCCAGAAGACCAGTGCCGATCACATAAACACTGCACAAAATCCTAGTTTTTCCCCAACAATGACCCATATAATGCTACACAGCTAGGGTCGGATCAATGGATGGCCGCCTAGAGGTGGAGCCAGTCCAGTCCACGAGTTGACCAGGTGGGAGGGGCAGACTGTGGACAGTCAGAAAGAGAGAAGAGAGTGTAGAGGTGACTGTGAAAGTGAGCAGACGCACTGACTTGGAGTGAACAGTAACCTGGTACCCAGGAGGGTAGTTGCCGGTTGAGTACAGTGGAGTACTCCCGGAACTACGCACAAACTGGGTACAGGACCCTAGGACAGGCAGAAGCTTCAGGCAGGGCTGATTAACACCTTCACAGCGAGGGGACCATAAAGGACCTCACTGTCTTTTAAAAATCCGAGACTCAATAGCAAAGGGAGAACCGGGGACAGGACCAGAGACGCCAACCCCACAGGGTTCACGCTACCATCATATGGACTGCCGTGGAAAACCACAGGACGAGGACCACCAGTTGCTCTACACCTCGGGGACCCACCAATCAGAGACAGGTGCAGGGGAAGAAGGCACCAGATTACTAAACTAGCACTGGGACAAAGGGGAGCTGAAGATGAAACCAGCCGGCCTCGGGTGACCAGTTACCACCAGAAAGTGAGTAAAGAACCAGTTGCACTGAACCGCTTATGTGGCCTACCTTCTTCCGACACCTGTCATTTCACCTTCCCTCTGGGGCCTGGCCCTGCTTGCGGAGGGCCTAACATCCAGGCTGCCATTAACACCATCCCCAGTAGTGGACATTGTGCAGCGGCGGTTCCATCTACATAGCCGCAACACTGCAAGTGGCATCACGTGTGAACACTATTCTATTCCCCTGTAAATATTTCCCCTTTTCAAAAAGGGCCCAGGGCACGGAACCGGGCAACGGCCACCAAAGTGACATTCCCCAGATATACATTGCCCGGGACCGAGTACCCCGTAACCCAGGGCGACAATCTAGCAATGCATATGTGCCACCAACATCGGCAATGGCGGTGGAGGTGCGAAATCTACGTAAAGATGAGGCAAGCCAGGAGGAGGAATCCTTCCTCAGGACTCGGCTCACAAAGTCCCGCCCCGAAGATAAAGCCACGGTACCAATGACGCAATTTCTGAAGGTTTGATAAAGGATTTTTAAACCTTGCCTTTTGCTACCATTACTACGTCTTACCGCTGATCAGCTATGCTTTGCTGCCCTTGTCTGTGAGGGTGGCTTTGGCATAAATGGACAGTTGGCGATGACAAACTCATCTTGATCGCTGTGCTCTGCATAGGCTGCAACAGTAGTAAATCATGTGCACTGTACATGTGCTGTGCTTTGCTCTCAAACTCTGATTTTTTTTTTTCCTTGCTTGTAATTTTGTGACGAAAAGATGAGAACCTGATGTGTGAGCTGCCCCCAATTTACAAAGTGTCTTCTGTGAAAAGAAAAAAAAGACAGAATGAATTTTATGTTTTTACATATTTTTCCTAACCCTATGTGAGTCTAGGACTAGTGTGAAAAGGGCTTTACCCATGGATACACACAGCTCACATCCAGCCTATATTACTGTGAGGGACACTCACATGAGTGAATAATGTGCCTTGGATCAGGCTGCAAACTGCATATCTGAGAGTAGGAATATAAATATATGACTGAATGAAAGAACAGAGATTGTAGGTTGAAATCTAGTACAATTTTGCTTAACATTTATAAAAATATATATATTTTTTTTCCTATGTGAGAGGTTACCAAAGCTTTTAAAGCCCAGCTGCATAACTTAGAAGTGATTTGACTTGCAATGAATGGCATCGGGCAGCTGATCTGATGGCGATTGTCCATAATGAGCATATCTTATACAGTGAAAGAAGCCGGTGCATATTAAATGTCCAGCTAATTGGAAACTATTTGATTGCTCATGTATATAAGTATTAATATATACTGTATTGTTTGCGGTCCATGGGGGGCTGCAATATTTTATGCAGATGCAATGAATAAGAATCATGGTGATGACTGGAACTAATAAAGGTGTATAATAATTGCGCATGGTGTCTTCATTTGTGAATTGCAAACCAAAACTGGTGAAACATAATAAGGCTGTGTTAACACAGGGCGGGGTTTTTTTTTTTTCAAATTTTTTTTTTTTTTTCTGCAGGAAAATTGATCTTTTGGCAGCAAAGCTCAGTTTTTGCTACTTCTTTTTTTTCCCCATCATTTTTGCAGCCTTTTTGCCATATTTCTGCTGCGTTTTGGCTGCCCTTTTTACCTTTTTTTTTTTTTTTTTTTTTGCAGCGTTTTTGCTGTCTTTTTTTCTTGCATTATTGCAACATCTCTGCCGCCATTTTTGCTGCCCTTTTATGGTGCGCTTTTGTTGCCTTTTTTTACCTTGTTTTTTGTTGTCCTTTTTGCTGCCCTTTTTTGCTGCGTTTTTACTGCTTTTTTACCTTGGTTTTTTTTGTTGCATTTTTGCTGGGTTTTTTGGTGCATGTTTTTAAGCCTTTTTTACCTTGCTTTTTGTTGCCTTTTTTTTTGTTGTTGCAGTTTCCTGCCTTTTTTTTGTTGCTCATTTTGCTGCCTTTTTTGCTGCCTTTTCTACCTTGTTTTTTGTTGCTTTTTTGCCTTGTTTTTGGTGCTTTTTTGCTGCCTTTTTTGGCTTGTTTTTGCTACCTTTTACCTTGTTTTTTGTTGCCTTTTTTGGAGCAATTTTGCCTCCTTTTTACTGTCTTTTGCCGCTTTTTTTACCTTGTTTTTTGTTGCATTTTTGCTGCCTTTTTGCTTTCGTTTTTGCTGTCTTTTTTACCTCCTTTTTTTCTCATTTTTGCTCCCTTTTTTGCTCCTTTTTAGTGTGTAATTTGTCTACAGTAAATGTTTAAATAAACTTTGTTTCTACAAAAACACACCAAAAAACAGTGCTGTGTTTTTGTATTTTCTCATTGCTTTTAATGGTGAAAAAAGTAGCAAAAACACTGAAAGAATTGACACGGTTTCTTTCAAAAATGCAGCAGTTTTCCATTTCAGTCAGGAAAAAAAAAGTGTGTATGAGATTTTTGAAATCTCATAGACTTTGCTGGTACTGTTAAAAGCAGCTTTTTATTAGCATGGATTTGCATAAAACCAATTGAAAAAAACATGCAAAAATGCCCTGTGTGAACATGGCCTTGTTCTGTTTGCTGTGTCTCTCAGTAATCACACTCAGTGGAGATCTTCAGGCTATTTATTAGGTGGTATTGTCAGCCATAACATCTCTCTCTGCTGCCTGCACTCTGTCTGCAGTACTAGCGAGTTCCCCCTTGCTTGTAAACACATACAAGAAGAGAGACCCCTAGAGGCCCCTAGGGGACATACAGCATATACATATTGCTACATCCTTTCTCTTTTAAACAAGAATAACAATCAAACTTAATAAACACAAGTTAATCTGACCAAGTAAAAGATAATTACAATCTATACAGTTAGATATAATCCTTGAGGTGCGCAGGCTTTCTGATCATTCTGCCCGCCCTAGTAACATAAGAAGAGTCAATGTCCACCTCTGGTAGTTGTTCTGATTCTGGTAATGTGCCTTCTGATATTGCCTGTCTCTGGTTAACAGTCTCACCCTGATGGTCAGCAGTCACTGTTGGTACTTGGCTTGGACTTGCTGCCTCGTTCTCTTGGGTATCAGGATATTGTTCAAAAGGCCATGAATCATCTTGTTCTTGTGTTTTCCTCAAATATCTCCTATTTCTCCTTAGGCTTCTTCCGTCTTCTGTTACAATTTAGTAGGACCGAGGTCCTAGTTTCTGGACAACCTTTGCCTTTTGCCAGTGTTTGTCGTATTTGCTGCTTGGCTGCAGCCGTATGTTGTCATTCCTCTGGAGATCTGGCAGATCCTTTGCAGATTTATTGTAATAGAAAGCTTGCCTATCTTGATTTTTCTTTAGTTGAGCTTTGATGTTTCCCACCAACTTTGGCTTTAACAGATGACTAGCGGTTGGTATGAGTGTCTTTGTACGTCTACTCATGAGCCTCTGTGCCGCACTGCTGTCTATGCCTTGGGTGGGTGTGTTTCTATGATCCAGTATAGACAGATATAAATCAGTACCTGCCTGTTTTGCTTTTTTAAGGAGTCTTTTGGCAGTTTTTACTGCGGACTCTGCTTTGCCATTACTCTGTGGATATCTTGGAGAAGACGTCAGGTGTTCAAATTCCCATCTCTTGCTGAAAGTTTTAAACTCTTCTGAAGTAAACTGAGCAGCATTGTCAGAGAACACGATATTTGGAATGCCATACCTGGCAAAATGGGCCTTGAGTTTTTTAATCACTGTTCTCGCCCTTGTGTCCTGTAACAAATCAATCTCCCAAAAGTTAGATAAATAGTCCACTGTAATCAGGTATTCTTTGTCATTCCATGTGAACACATCTGTTCCAATTTTTGACCAAGGCCTCTGTGGCATTTCATGAGGTTGCAATGTCTCCTTTTGTTGCTTATCACTGCAGGATGCACATATTTCACATTGTGCTATATAGTTTTTAATGTGGTCATTCATCCCTGGCCAATAAATAGATTCTCTTGCTCGCCGTAGACATCCTTCCCTGCCTAAGTGCAAAGAGTGCAGTGTTTCCAGTATGTCTCTCCTGAGTGCTTCTGGTATAACAGCTCTGTCTCCTTTAAAGATGATTCCTTGCTGCACTGACAGTTCATCTCTTATGTGGAAGAATGGAGAAACTTCCCTAGGTGCATGCTGCTTGTATTTTGGCCAGCCCTGCAAGATGACAGTCTTTTTAAGATCTGGAGTATTTTATCCTTCTCTGTACAAGTCTGTATTTGCTTAAACTTGTCTTTTGACACCGCCAGATAGTCACACATATTGATGGTTTCAATTTCATTCTCTTCATCATTTGTGACAGGTAGGTATGCTCTGCTTAGAGTATCTGCAATCAGTAAGTCTCTTCCTGGACAGTAACAGATGTCAAAATCGTATTTCTGAAGTCGTAACAGCATGCGCTGTAGTCTCTTTGGGGCATTTAGTAGTGGTTTCTTTGTAATGCTCTCCAATAGCTTGTGATCAGATTGCACTGTTACTCGTCGACCATAGGTGTACTGGTGAAACTTCTCCATCCCAAATACCACAGCCAGTAACTCCTTCTCAATCTGAGCATATCCCTGCTCTGTTGTTGTTAGGGCTCTGCTTGCAAACGTGATTGGCTGTTTGTTCTGCATTAGTGTAGCTCCAAGGCCTTTTTCTGAAGCATCACATTGTACCACCACTTCTCGATCTGGGTCGAAATACTTCAGGGTTGCTGCATCTGCAATAGCCTTCTTTACTGACCGGAAAGCAGTTTCCTGGTTTTCTGTCCATTCCCAGAGCACATCTTTGTGGGTTAGCTGTCTCAGTGGCTCACACATATCTGACAGATGCTTGCAAAACTTGGAGAGATAATTTACCATGCCCAGAAATCGTTGTACTCCACACACATCAGTTGGGGTTGGCAAATCTTGAATTGCTCTCACCTTTTCTGGATCCACTTTTACACCATTTGAGGTCAGAAGATGTCCAATATATGCAACTTCTGTCATTTTCAGTTTGAATTTGTCCACGTTCAGCTTTATTTGTTTTGCTCTACATCGGTCCAAAAATTGTATCATCTTCTGATCATGATCCTTGATTGCAGATTCCATATCTTCGCCTTCTCCCACTATAAGGATATCATCTGCTATTGTTTTTACTCCAGGAAGTCCTTCCAAAGCCTGCATCAATTTCTGCTGGAACATCTCCGGAGCAGGTTTTAGTCCCATGGGCAGTCTCAGCCATTTATAGCGTCCAAATGGTGAAGAAAATGTTGTCAATAAACTTGATTCTTCAGTCAGTTCCACATGCCAGAATCCATTTTTGACATCCCATACAGAAAATATTTTAGCCTTTGATAGATCTGGGAGAACATCCTCCAATGTTGGCATCGGGTAATGATTTCTTTTCAGCGCCTTGTTGAGTGGCTTCAGATCAATGCATATTCTTAACTTGCCTGATGGTTTCTGCACTATGACCAAACTGCTGATCCAATCTGTACTCTTCTGGACTGGTTCTATCATGCCTCTTTTCTGTAAATCTTGTAGCTCTACTTTCAGTGGTTGCATTAAAGCTACAGGCACCCTTCTTGTAGGTAATCTGGTAAGCTGCACGGTTTTATCAATTTCTAACCTGTATTTACCTTCAAAACATCCATCACCTTCAAATAAATCAGCATACTCCATTTTTTTTTTTTGAAAGTCCAAATTGCGCTCTGCGTTTAGTTTGGATTTGGTATATCCTGGGAAACCTCAACAGACATAATGTTCTGCGACTGTACTTTTATTAAGTCCATTGCCTGCACTGCTTTTACTCCCAGTATTGGTACATGGTTCCCACCATGCAGCACGGTAAATTCAGCTCTGTAACTTTTCCTGTTACATGGGTTCCGTATTTTGAGCTTACATGTCCCCATAGGTTTCAGAACACTTTTGTTGTACATCACCAGTACCTTGTCCGTTGGCTCAATGGAAACCTGCTTGTTCAGCAGAGCACTTGGAATTAGATTACAGCTTGCTCCACAATCCAGCTGAAATCTAATGGGCTTCTCATCCAACAGGAAGGTTGCATAGAGCTGCTTGGCATCCTGGTGGGCAGTGTAGTGCATAATGAAACTGCCCCAGACTGTGCAGCAAGGGGTTAACCTCCAATGCTGTTTTTGTCCAGCCCCCTCTCCCGTCCAGGCCCTGCTCTTCCTTTGTTTGGGAGGGGACTTCGTCCTGGCCCCTCCCGAATTCCCAATCCCACCTATAGGGTGTAATTTCTACCTATATATTGGGGTCTGGGCCGGTGTCCGGCCTCTTCCCCTGGTATTCCAGGATCCGGAGCAGCTCTCCTGGTGGAAGCAGGAGAAACCCGATGGACCTTCACATCCTTGAGACGCTGCAGGCCCATGCGTGGCATGAAGGTTAGGGATGACTGGCTCGTTTATTTGTGGAGCTCAGCTCTCCTCAGTCACAGATAGAGGCTATGTTGCAGAGCCCTGCAGCACCTGCCGGGGAAGTGTTTCTTCTCCTAGGTGCTTCCCTCGGGCCCCTGCTCCACGTGCATCCCTGCTTTTCCTGTCCCTGCCTTTAGCACTGCAGGCAGGCTTTAATAAACACCTCACAACTATTGCTCCCTCAGCCCCCCTCCCTGTTGTCTTCACACAGCACAGTTTGCTCCACGCCCCCCTTCATCTCCCCTGCAGCTCCCAGCACGTCTAGTGCATTAGCATCACAGCAGTATTACTTTAACCCCTCATATACTGCCATGGACAATGACACCACTTCCTCTTCTGCAGGTTTTGGGCAGTGTGTCTGCTCACCAGCCTGTATCCCTGGCTCAGAGCCTCCAAACAGTGAACACCACCCCCCCACCCCTAACTCCCCTCCTGTGCTGCATACCTGTACGTTCTCAATTAACCCTTGATGCCCAAGCTGTCCTCTTCTTCACATCCACAGCTACTTTCACAATGTCTAAATCCTTGCAGACCACAGGGGTCCTGCTTATGTCCTACCAGTGATCGGTCCCGCTTCCCCTCTGCATCGGGCTATGTGCCCACGTGGCGTGTTTTCATGCAGTTACGCTGCGTTCTGCATCGCAGCGTGGCTGCATGCGTCCTGCGTCCCCAGCACAATCTATGAAGATTGTGCATAATTCATGCCCACATGGCGTATTGGAACGCAGCGCTTCGGCTACTGCCGGGATGCTGCATTCTAAGAAGTGATATGTTGCTTCTTTTGTGCGCTCTGCATGCAGCCCCCGCTCTGTCTATGGGGGGGGTTGCGTGTGGAGCGCATGAAATCGGCTTTTCAGTACGGACTGTTTCTGCGGCGGTTTGGGGCGCACGTGTGCTGTTCAGATCGCTGCGGAAATTTCTGTAGGGATAGAACGCAGCGTGGGCACATGGCCTTGCATCGGTCGGATCTGCACGATCAGCGTCGCTCGCCGGATCGGTGCAGGAGGCGCTTGAGGCATTCTTCACGTAACTTCTCCCGTACACACAGAAGCCGGCGTTCACACTCATCTGGTAGAAGTCGCCTTTCGAATTCCTTTTGAGGGCTCAAGCGTCTCGAGGGTGACTGATGAGTGTGCACGAACATCTATGGTGCAGCCTACGAGGACACAGAGGAATTGGTCTGCTACTGAACAGCCCGGGGATGTGAGGTATGCCCCTTCCCACGTCAGCGGTGGTGTATCTACGGCGAATTCCACAGAGATGGCATCCACATCAACATCCGGTGTGTTCACGGAGGCTTGGGGGATTAAGGCATTACAGCTCCTTAAGGTGGCATTCTCCATCTTCATTGTTTGAGAGATCGGGCGCTTCGAGGATGCCTGGCGGTCTTGTGCTGTCACGTCAGCGGTGGTGTTTTGATGGATACTCCCCCTGTGATAGCATCATGTCGACTAAGTCACGTTTATATTTGTCCCAGTACTTATGATAAGAAACCCAGGGTCACGAGAACGATTAGTAATTGGCTACAGGTTTTTCAGTCCTAGGTCAGAAATATCCCGACCGTGGTCCTGAAATGTTCATTTATCAATACCTAATTTATAGTTCCTATAAACTCATGGTGGTTATGGGTGTAGTTGGTATTATGAGGATTTTCAGCGTCGGCTTGTCCCTACACCCTGGCATTGGTTTGAGTGTCCAAGCTATGGATTTCTGGCTTAGGTTAATGACCGTACAGAAGCCAGTATACCACTTTTCAATCCACGGCCACTGTGCCGGGACCTTCACAAGGTCCAGCCATGGTGGCCGTGCGCCGCCCAGGAGCGTGTTGGTTGTTTAATGATTGACACTTCCGGTTCTTTGGGTTATGCAATCCTAGCACGAGTGTTCTGCTTGCTGCGGAGCCATTTGGCTGTTAGATGCCCTCACCCTCCTTCCAAGGTCCTCGGTAAAATGGTACAAATGTCTCAGACGACCCCGGTAAAGGTATCAGAGATGCCCCTTGTGGCTTGACAAATATCCCAATAAGGATGTGGCTGGTCATATCAGTTTTGTATTTTTCTTTCACTTTATTTATTCTATTTAAGTTTTCTAATTGCTCCCTTATTGTCGCTAAAAGGAACGGAACCGGTTAAATTTCAATTGATACACCACCTACTGTATCTCACCCACACGGCGGACTCTGTTAATCATGGTATCCCCCTTGAGTAAGCTTTGATTTCTGTGTCTTTTTACAGTATAATTTCCCTTATACGGGAGTTCGGACGCAGTGCACTTTTGCTTAATCTGATATCGAATCTGTGTTTTGTCCGTTACCTGTTCATCCGTACTGTTCCATAGTTTGGGTTGTTGCATGTATGGCAATTTTTATTACGATTCTTTACTTCCCATGGGATGCTTTATGTCATTCCATTATTTTTAACTCTTCAGTTCATTACTTCAATGGGTGCGGTGGTGTGAGACGCTCTCAAAATTTGTCACTCACTACTTGATGATTTTCTTTAATTGCTCTAGTGACTTCGATGAATGCAAACAATTTTTGACATTTTTTCATTTGATATTGAGTTTGTTGTCCCTTTGCCCCCAAACAAATGTAGGGCACGAAAGATTCAGACCCTGTTTCAATTGAGTGTGGGTTTTGTTTTTGTACGGTGCAGTCTTAAAGGGATTTTCTACATACCAGGAAAATACATTCACTTTGTCTAATTGGTAATTCTGTTGGACAATTTTGTTGCTTATGTGATGTTATATTACTGAATGGCAGCATTAGAGAGGTCAGAATTAGGCTATGTTCACACTTTGCGTTTTCATCTGCGTTTCCGCTGCTTTTAGAGTCAGTTTTGAACTGCAGCGTTTTTGTGCCCAAATGCATGCGTTTTGATTTTCCATTAAAGTCAATGAGAAATCATGAATTCTTGTACACACTTTGCGTTTACAAACGCATCACAAAATTTGCATAAGTTTGGTCAAAAACCATGCGTTCAGAAAAGGACCCTGTCAATTGTTTTTGCCATTTGTGGTGCGTTTTGTTAACATTGAAGTCAATGAGAAGTTGCAAAAAGCAAGAAATATCAAAATTCCTGCGTTTTACCTGCTTTTTCATTGCAGAAAACATGCGTTTTGGACTACCAAAACGCATGCTTTTTGGACATCAAAATAATGAATTGATATGTTCCTTTACACACACACATAATCCGACAATTAAATTTAAGAAAAATATGCATTTATTGTTATTTTACCGATAAAATGTATCTTAACGCTATAATTTTATTAAATATATCTTTTTCCATTATTTTTCCCATTAATATAAATTTGTCCCTTTTTTTTCTACTTTTTCATTCCGTCTGAATGTTTCAACTTTATTTAGTAGTGTCTTGATGTTCAAAACGCATCTGTCAAAACGCAGGTGAAAAAGCATGCAAAAAGCGCTGAAAACGCATCTGAAACGCGGTAAATACGCATGCGTTTTCAGCGCTAAATTTCTTAAAAAGGCAACTTTGGCTAAATCAATTAAGCCCAAAACGTGCGTTTACAACTGCATGTAGGATGACGGAAAGTGCGCACATAGCCTAACAGCCCGAGCTAATTAGAATTACAGGCATAGTATAGTTATAAGTATTTGTGTCTTTACAGGAAAGTTACATTGCGCCAAATGCAGTTCACCGCCTCTCATTGTCCACTAGGGGCGCTTCACCCTGACCACAGGATTACGTATTACATCTGACTTACTGATTTGGTCTCAATTCCTTTTCACCTTAATGAGTGCATGTTCAACATGTGTTCTGTGGTGTCTAACCAGGTTTTATTTTTGCTCACCAATGCGTCTTTTTTCTGATGGTTTTAGCGCTGTTTTTGGCAATCAGTGGTGCCGGGGCACCTGGCCCTCACCTTGTTAACTTTTTGTTTGACTGCTAATTTTTCCCTTTCAGAATCGTTCCCTATTGTCATTGCTGTGGAGTTTTGCCACAAGTCACTAGCCAACTGTAATATTTTGTTTGATGTTACGCTGCATACAATACACATTTGGATCCGAGCATGGGCTACGGGTTCTCAGAGTAATGCTCCATATTGATTGTCTCGTTTCTGTTTGCAGGATTTTTCAGCTGGTACCCAATGCCAGCCCGGTGGGTTGCCATTGCCACACCGCTGCGAGATCTTGTCGGGACCAACTCCTGACAGAGATTAGGACTTCAGATCCCCCTTCAAAGTGGCAACTTTATGGATAGGCGTGAAACAGTGGTTAGGTATAGGTATGCTGGTAGCTGGTCCCTCGGTTCTGATAACTTTACCTGTTCGGAGGTTACCCTCCAATATTTGATGCACCTTTATAACTTTGGTTCTTTCGCCTCTGTAGCCCAGAAGCATTTATTTGTATTTTGTTTCATTTTTTGATGGGATGTTCTACGTTACTAAATCTTTTGTTATTTGCAAACCCCTTTAATGGCTGGTTTAAGTCCCACCAATCCATAGATAAGAGGCATCCCAATTTTTTACCTGATGCTTCTTCAGTTAATCGACTATGCAGGCTGTTTGTTCAATCCCACGGGAGATATCCCTGTTGTCCACAACCTTTAACTTTGCCTTTCTGGGCCCTCAGAGTCAGCGAACTCGCCACACTGTCCAAGAATAGTTTTGTTGCCTTCAATTGTGTGCCATACTACTTATTGATCCTTCATGCGTATCCGCATTCAGGAGCCGAAACTGACCAAGTGGCCAGAGATTCTGGGATTAGACTGTTCCTTCCCCTGGCCCTACCTGCCCTTTGCGTTTGATGGAATTTTTGTTTGTTGGTCTACTGGTACCTCACTGTTAGTTTATTAGGATGGTTCCCCCCTTACTAGGTACCAGTTTACCGCTCCTTTTTTCGGTGCTGCCTCACCGCTTGCCGTTTTTTCACCCCCTGATCACTTTGGGACTCATTCCTTTTCATTGTGGCAGCCACTGAGGCTGCCAGGGCGGGCTTTATCAGACTCTGATATACAGTGCATATTGGTAAATTGCGCTCTGCTTTTTTTGTCAGATATGCATCACACGATTTATTGCAGGAAGTAACCAATTTTATAGCACATTTACTTTAGTTAATTTCTTTAAAGGTTCGGCATTGCTATTAAAAAAAAAAAAAAAAAAGGTTTTTGGATTGTTGGCCATTTCTACGTGTTTTGGGCTGTTCAGAGAGCTGGTAACAGTCGCAATCTTGGATTCTACTCTGTCGAACTGCTTAGTGGTTGGGTTCGAGGCCTGAGATGGCTCAGGTCTTGTTGGAGGTGGTTGCCATCAGCAGACAGTTGTCTGCTCCGATGATTTTAGTTGGAAGGTGAGAACCGAAGGTTAATGCTTCAAGATGGTGTGCTCTTGGCAGATATCGGTCTGGACACAATTTTATCTATGATCCATGACGGCCTGGAGCAAGCCTTTTTTCCAAATGGTGGGGGTCGGAGTTCAGTTTGAGACTGGTCTCCTCCTTGGCATGTGTCAACAGCATTCTGGTGAGAGAGCGGAAGTCCTTGGTCCTGTGGTAGAGTGTCCCTTCTCACCTGGAGTCAAGTTATGTTTTTACAAGTTCTAAAGAGTTTGAAAAAAGTTTATAAAATATGTTTTACAAGTTTTAATGAGTTTGGAAAAGTTTGTAAAATAATAATATATCAGTAAAGCTGTGACCGATATCTGCCAACAAAATGGTGTCTGTCTTTATTTCATTAGGACGGGCCTTTATTTGGATGCAATGGTTCTTTGTTTTTGTCTGTGCAGTCTTGACTACTGGCTGCCTGATTACATTGACATTCTCTGTTGCAGGTTGCAGCTGTAGCCATGTAATGTCCTCTGCACTGTCAGTGTCTGGTGTCACAGTGTGGACCTGTCCATGCTGTTTGCCTGTTCCCAGCCTGCAGACAGCTGAGAAATGATTCTTCTTGCCACATAACCTGCAGGTTTCGCCATATGCTGCACACTTGGTCTTGTCTCTCTCATGTCTCTTACCACAATATTTGCAGTGGATCGTGCTTATAGGGGAGCTTGGTCTTGTCTTTCCTTTCATAGATACTGCATGTACCTCATCATCATCATTCTCACTGGTGCCTGTGTGACGCCCTGGACCACACCCTACACCCCGGTTAGGCACATCAAAGCTAGAGCCAAAAATCCTTGTTGCCTTCCTCCAGGGGCTGATGTTCACACCAGGGGGTGGGCCAGGCGGTTGGCCCCGCCCACCGAGGAGATCACAGTCCTGGAGGTGGGAAAACCAGAGAGATGAGCTTGAGAGGTGAAAGTGGAAGGAGGAAAGTGACAGCTTAAGAGCCTGAAGTTGGTCCGGGTGTGTGCCCCGGACAGAGACAGCAAGGTTAGCAGACGGCGGTGACCGTCTGCAGGAGTGGCCTATCAGAGTTGCCGTAAGGACCGTGGACGGGTGGTGGGCTGGCGGTACCGGACCGGTACACAAGGAGAAGCCAGCACCATTGGCAGGGGCCTTTCTGATCCCGGCAAGGCTTGGAGTCGCCGTGAATTTGCCAAATCCGTCAGTGAAGGGCACCTCCGGGTTTCCAAACAACTAAGTCCCGATTGAAGGCAACAGTCCAACCGTATGAGAGAGACCCCGCCACCGCCAAGGCACCAGTTTCTCAGGGCCAGCGCCTGCGGGCAAAGAGGGGCTCCTCCGGCCCATATCCAAGCCGGGGAGCGGGTTACCGGTGGGAACCCATTGGAACCAACAGAAGTACTAGGTGCAGGGAAAGAGACAGCCACCGTTAACTATCGGGGGAAAAAGCAACAGCAGCCGTCCGTGGGAACCGTCTTTCCAGCCGTGTGTTTTACCGAGAACTGTGTCATCGTCTCAGGCTGAGTGAGTACCACTGTGCCGTGCGGCACAGCGCTGCCCCCGTGATAGCGGGTGGGCGGGGCTTTAGCGGC
Source organism: Anomaloglossus baeobatrachus (assembly GCF_048569485.1). Taxonomy (NCBI): domain Eukaryota; kingdom Metazoa; phylum Chordata; class Amphibia; order Anura; family Aromobatidae; genus Anomaloglossus; species Anomaloglossus baeobatrachus. The sequence continues at coordinate 52,461,843 of NC_134364.1, forward strand.
GTTACTATAATCTTAAATATGTGTTCACCTGGGGTGAACACATATTTAATAAGGAGTCGAGAACGAGCTGAAAGATCCGGCTCTTTTTGGTGAACGGAGCCATAAAAACCGGCTCACCAAAAAGAGCCGGACTGCCCATCACTAGTCTGCAGTACCAGCGAGTTCCCACTTGCTTGTAAACACATACAAGAAGAGAGACCCCTAGAGGCCCCTAGGGGACATACAGCATATACATATTGCTACAGGCCTAATACTTACATTTGTTTTCACTGATCCCATATTTAATGGAGCGGTCATTTGGGTGTGATGTTTTTCGTTAGATATGTGGCGCCCTGGGCAAGCCAGGACGTCACAAGCACTACAGCAACACACCCCACACCCCCGGTCAGGCACACCTAAGTCAGACTAAACCCTTGTTGCCTCCCTCCAGGGGCTGATGTCCACACCAGGGGGTGGGCCAGGTGGTTGGTCCCGCCCACCGAGGAGTTCTCAGTCCTGGAGGCGGGAAAAGCAGAGGAGATTGGAGAGGAGTTGGGAAGTGAAAGGAGAGGAAGGAGAGTGGTAAAAGAGCAGACAGAAAGTGGTCCGGGTGTGTGGCCTGGATGGAACAGCAAGGTTGGCAGACGGTGGTGACCGTCTGCAGGAGAGGCCTATTGGAGCTAGCCGTAAGGACCATGGACGGGCGGTGGCCCGGCGGTACTGGACCGGTACGCAAAGAGAAGCCAGCACCATACGGCAGGGGCTTACGGACCCCGACAAGGCTAGGAGTCGCGTGCAATTTGTCAAATCCGTTAGCGAAGGGAACCTCCTGAGTTTCCCAGCAGCCAAGTCCCGACAGAAGGCAACAGTCCAACCGTTAGAGGGAAACACAGTCACCGCCAAGGCTAAAGTTCCCAGGGCCAGAGCCTGCGGGCAAAAGAGGCTCCTTCAGCAACCTTCAAGCTGGGGAGCGTGTTACCGGTGGGAACCCATTGGAACCGTCTACACTACACAGGTGCAGGGAAAGGCAGTCACCATCAACCTTCCGGGAGGAGAAACACCGCAGCCATCTGTGGGACCCATCCATCCAGCCGTTTGTTTTACCGGAGACTTTGTGTACATCATTGGCTGAGTGAGTACCACCATGCCGTGCGGCACAGCGCTGCCTCCGCGACCCTGCACCTCACCAGGCCCCGTAACCTGCCTGCCATCCATCCCTACCCCATCACCGGGCCCCGGGACAACCAACCCCCCTACCCACGGAGGGGAGAACTAACATCCAGGCTGCTCCCTGTCATCGCTCCTGGGATCCCCGTACAGAGCAGCGGTGGTGTCACGAATCTCACCACAACCGTGGGTGGCGTCACGGACAATATCAAATCCCCACAATCAATTCCCCCTTTTCACTCACGGGCGAGGAATGCCGCTCGAGTCCCCGGGATCCGGCCTACCGCTCGAGCCACCACCGAGCCACAGCAGCCGGACCCGAGCAGTGGGAGAGAGCAGCGTCCCCTCCTCCGCCCGCGACAACTTGGCGTCACAAACAGGATCTTACCGCTCTGCCGTCTGGTAGAGGTGCGCCTTGTGACCGCCGGAGGTGTCCGGGCGAAAAATTGGAGAAGCCGCCATTTTGGGCGCGAAAAATTCCCGCTCGAGCGTCTCCTTGAGCAGTGGAGGCGCGAAGGCCAAAGCCCCGCCCCTGTAGAGGAGGAGCCGGAAAAAGACTAATAGGGACTGATGGCGTCTGGCCGCATGTAGCTCGCGGCTATACGAGCAGGGACGCCGGGACCCCGCAATCCGCTGAGCCCTGCAAAGGATGTCTGCCCCACCCAGCTATGCGGAGGCTACCGAGCCGGTGCCTGGAACAGCGGCGTGGCTGAGGGCCCGGACAGCAGGGATCTGCCAACACTACCGACGTCAGATATGCACACTGATGGAACAGTGGACCGCGGAGGTGGAGGAGGTAGCTGCATTCGCCCGGGTGTATGGAATGGAAGCAATAATGGAGGAGCTGGTGAGTGACCCACGCCCCTGTGTCCTCGAGGGACCGGCCATTGCGGCTGAGGGACCCGGTCTACCCCTGGCCCCCATGCCGCCTCAGTCTTCCTTGCCCGTGCACCGTGCTGCGCCTGGTCCGTCTGGCGTACACCCCTGCGTGACAGTGGCCGAGAGAGTGGCGAGCCCAGAGGCTGCGGCAGCTGGCGGCGACCCGCCTGGCGCAGGGACGGATGATAGTGACTCCGGACCGGACACAGAGCCTGTTTCCGAGGAAGACGAAGGGGTCGTTGCCCTGTGTGACATGGAGGCCACTTACATCCCCCGGAGCGGAAATAATGGGTACCGTGTGGCCCCCCCCCCGTCGCGCCTGCTATGCGCTGGAGGGGCTGATTCCCGTGTTCCTCCATCCGGGGCCGGCTGAGGATGATGAAAGCAAGCAGTGAAGCCGGCGGTCCTCCGCCTAAAAGTTGTCCCCGTTGGGACCACTAAAGTACCGTTTTAAAAGTTTCTGAATGATAAGTGAATGATTACCGAGAAGTTACCTGATTTGCAGCCCTGATTGGAACCGGTCGTTGCCGGCAACTGTGGTCCCCGTTGGGACCCCTTGAAACCAATGCGTAGAAACTGCTACGGACAAGCCCGAGAACTGGCAGGGCAACCACGAACTTGTGGTGTGTAAATAAAAATGTTTTATGGCTTTACCGTAACCGCCTCCGGAGAGGCTGATTTGGAGGATGGGCCTGGAGGGAAGTGATGGCCCAGGCCCGCCACTACCGTAACCGGTGGCGATCCTCCGGGGGTTTCAGGGGTTCCCCATGGACGTGGGTCCCCTGAAAAGGACAGAACCCGCTCGGATAACTTGTGCTGGACTGGGGTCAAGGGGTTCTGCCCATTTGCTTAGGGGCAGCATCAGGGCCAGGTTGCTTGGGTGGGAGAGAGCGGAAGCCGTTACCATTAGCAACGTTAAGAAATGTGCCTCCCGATGTGGGAAGAAGTTAATATACTTGTAATATGTTTACCGTTAATCTTTTCCAGTTGTGAAAATAAAACCGGTGATGGACGGGCAGCCCGCGGACGGTCTGCATTTTACTAAGGGGGAAGCCAGGACGTCACAAGCACTACACCAACACACCCCACACCCCCGGTCAGGCACACCTAAGTCAGACTAAACTCTTGTTGCCTCCCTCCAGGGGCTGATGTCCACACCAGGGGGTGGGCCAGGCAGTTGGTCCCGCCCACCGAGGAGTTCAGTCCTGGAGGCGGGAAAAGCAGAGGAGATTGGAGAGGAGTTGGGAAGTGAAAGGAGAGGAAGGAGAGTGGTAAAGGAGCAGACAAAGTGGTCCGGGTGTGTGGCCTAGACGGAACAGCAAGGTTGGCAGACGGTGGTGACCGTCTGCAGGAGAGGCCTATTGGAGCTAGCCGTAAGGACCATGGACGGGCGGCGGCCCGGCGGTACCGGACCGGTACGCAAAGAGAAGCCAGCACCATACGGCAGGGGCTTACGGACCCCGACAAGGCTAGGAGTCGCCGTGCAATTTGTCAAATCCGTTTGCGAAGGGAACCTCCTGAATTTCCCAGCAGCCAATTTCCCGACAGAAGGCTACAGTACAAACGTTGGAGGGAAACACAGTCACCGCCAAGGCTAAAGTTCCAAGGGCCAGAGCCTGCGGGCAAAAGGGGCTCCTTCAGCAACCTTCAAGCTGGGGAGCGTTTTACCGGTGGGAACCCATTGGAACAGTCTACACTACACAGGTGCAGGCAAAGGCAGTCACCATCAACCTGCCGGGAGGAGAAACACCGCAGCCGTCTGTGGGACCCATCCATCCAGCCATTTGTTTTACCGGAGACTTTGTGTACATCATTGGCTGAGTGAGTACCACCGTGCCGTGCGGCACAGCGCTGCCCCCATGACCCTGCACCTCACCAGGCCCCGTAACCCGCCTGCCATCCATCCCTACCCCATCACCAGGCCCCGGGACAACCAACCCCCCTACCCACGGAGGGGAGAACTAACATCCAGGCTGTTTCCTGTCATCGCTGCCGGGATCCCCGTCCAGAGCAGCGGTGGTGTCACCAATCTCACAACAACCGTGGGTGGCGTCACGGACAATATCAAATCCCCACAATCAATTCCCCCTTTTCACTCACGGGCGAGGAACGCCGCTCGAGTCCCCGGGATCCGGCCCACCGCTCGAGCCACCACCGAGCCGCAGCAGCCGCAGCGGCCGGACCCGAGCAGTGGGAGAGCGCAGCGTCCCCTCCTCCACCCGCGACAGATACTATTGGGATCCTGTATACTTTGGCTTAACATCAATTGAGGTAATTTATTTATTCCCTGTAGGCAACAAAACTCCTAATTTCCCCCCCCCTTTTTTTTTCCACATCTTGTGCTGACCTCATTACGTTTCTTAAAAGTGGGTGGGGCTTACCGGGATAAGGGTAGCCAATCGCAATGCAACAAATATACATCAAATTTTTTTTAAAATTATATTGATCTATTTCATTTTGTTAGCCAAATTTATTATGGGTCGTGCAAAATTAGTACTTTTACGGACATATATCTGTGTGTGTGTGTGTGTGTGTGTGTGTGTGTGTGTGTGTGTGTGTGTGTGTGTGTGCGGTTTAGACTGTCTATGAAATGCCTATTTCCGCATATGTAATATTTCATCCTCCTTGTTGTTGGCCTTCAGGGAAATGACACCTTCTGCCAAATTTCCTTCTACATACCAGTTAATAATTGTTGCACTCAGCAGCTTCATTAATCTATTTTTGGAGAACCCTTCTAAAATTTCCCTTGCGATCAATAAACTGTATCATATCGTAAACAAAGTCAGCCTCTATGATTTATCCCCTTTTAAATTATCTAGCTGTATAGGGTCTTACATCCACCAATAAATTAATTTTGGGTTATGTTTTGTTAAAGGAAAGATATCATCTACTGTATATCATTTTTACATTTTTTTACTTGTTTGTATATGATCCTCCTGAATTGTAAAGCGCTGTGGAATATGTTGGCGCTATAGAAATAATAATTTATTATTATTATTATTATTATTATTATTATTATTAAATGGTTAAAGCAAGTTAATCCTACATACAACTATTTTTTTTTCAATTTCCCGATCGTGTATTTTTTATATATATATATATATATATATATATATATGTGTATATATATATATATATATATATATATATATATATATGTATATATATATGTATATGTACACACTATGTATATATGTGTGTGTGTGTGTGTATATATATATACTATATATATAATATTCTATGTAAAATATATTGTATATATAATAATCTCTGAAACCTCCTTATTCTTGATTTTGAGCTCTCTAATATTGCGCATTCATTTGAATGTGAATGATCTGCAATACCTGACACAACCAATAGACAGGAGTGGCCTTGTTGTCTGAAAAATAAATTGTACCTCCTATGATATATTTTTTGTTTGTTTTCTGTTAATAAAAGAACTAGAGAACCCTCCCCCGAAAAATAAATTGAGTTTGGGTAAATTTCAGTAATTCTCTAAGCAGATGGTGCATGTGAACCTAGTTTACTTTTGAGTTGATCACTCGGGCTTTAAAACTTTCTTACACTGACCCTACAAGTTGACATTCCACATTTTGTAAAGGTTCACTGCATTCCTGAAATGCCCTTCTCTCCACAAAGCAGATTAGCGCTCTAACACTTATTATCACGGCTCGCTATTTACTTCCTACAGTTTTATAATAGGTATTTTGGCCAAAACCGCGGAGTCCAGAGTTTAGGCTAAGCAGGAGTGATTTTCATATCTGTTGCTCTTGATAACTTTTATTATGTTCTGTCAACAGTGACTACTTAATATCTGGCTCATTGATTTAATTCCGACTGGGAAAAATATTTGATTAAAGTCCCTTCAATTGCGCTTTAATTGAGGGCATGTGGTTTAGTACCAAAATTAAGTCAATTTTATGATTTGAACCAATTAATTCCCCATTTTACGATGCAGCAACTGAACACTTTCTTCACTTTAAGCCAACAGTCTCCAACATGTGGTCATTTAGCCCGAAGTGAAAATTCTCATATGCATCCTCTAAGCCTATGGACACCTTTTTAGATAGTGAAAGAATGATTTTTACTTAGTGCAGTGTTATTATTTTAACCACTAACAAGTTCATTCCGCCATTCATTTTTACACCCCCTGACATGTACTTTATTGCATAATCCCAGTTTCAGTTTTTTCTCTTGTAGGATTGACCCTCACAGTAATACAGGCTGGATGTGATGTCTTTTTGTTTCCTACTGTTAGTTCACATCCCAGCACAGCTTATATCCCGCACTTATTTCCTCTTCATGTGCTTTTTTTTTTCTCTGTAGCCTTTTTACACTCTACCCTACCTGAGACAGTTAATGGGTTTCCCTCTCTTCATTCTTGAGATTTGTGTATAACCCCCTCACTATTCCTAACACCAAGAGACGAAAGCAAAGAATTCTGACTGATTTTATCAGTTTTGCAAAAGCACTTGCTTAGATAAAGAACATTCTTCCCTACTTGTGATCGTTGATGGGTTTCCCTCTCTTCATTCTTGAGATTTATGTATATCCCCCTCACCATCCCTAACACTGGGAGACGAAAGCAAAGAATTCTGACTGATTTTTATATCAGTTTTGCAAAAGCACTTGCTTGGCTAAAGGAAAAATATCTTTGTACCATATTAGCCAATATATAGAAAAATATTAAAAATTGAGAGTCCTCAGTAGCCTATACCTATTTAATGGCCAACTGAAAAGATCACAAATCGCAAGTACCTGACTATCAGGCATGGTATAACAAGATCTGAAGAGAGACCTGAGTGGTCTTGAAAGCTTGCTATTTATTACTATCTTTTCAGTTAGCCATTAAAAAGGTATCAACCAATCTTATTTTTTAACATTTTTAACCTAAAGAACACAGTCACATTGTATCCCAAAAATGGTAGCATGATTTTATTGAAGACTATTTAGAAAGTTATTTGAATTTCCATTTGGATATAAAATAGCAACAAAAACAGGAATAAATATCCTCCAAAAATCAGCAAATACTTAAAGCAAAGAAAGGCAGCAGTTGTGCACTGCCCAGGCCAAAAACTAATGCACTAGCAGGATGCAGCAAGAACCCCAATAAAGTGGAGGCATCACAGGTGCAAGAGGAACAAATCACTCACACACTTCCAAAATATGGAGGGGGCGATTGCTGGATGATAAAATTGCACACTTATGGCTTGTATAGAGCACAGTTCACACATGTAGGTGCACAGTAACTGGCTAGCAGCCTATTACCATGCCCATACTATTTGACTAGCCAGGCTGCCCAGTACTCTATATATGTGCACCATATAGGGATGGGGACTCCAATATGCAAGGCCTAACAGAAAGGGGCCTGGCTGCATCCTGTATAAGATATGTGCAAAAAAAAATGAGGTTTTAGTTGGTATTATTTGCAAAGAGGATATTTATGGAACAGGAGCCGGTGGCTGTGTGTGAACAGGCACCAACATAAATTTTGATGGTAACAGAAGGAATTTGCAAACCACACTGGGTGTGCATGCCACTCATAGGCAGTGCTGGCTCCCCTCCTTTTTGCGTTTAGATGGTCGGTGGTTGACCGCCACCTTGCCGTGCACACCCAGTGTGGTTTGCAAATTCCTTCTGTTACCATCAAAATTTTTGTTGGTGCCTGTTCACACACAGCCACCGTCTCCTGTTCCATAGGCATTATTACTTAAGCACCACCTGTCTGGGGCTGTTCCGCCCTTCATCCATGTTTGCTGGTCTGGCACTGTGGGGGCCAGTTCTGACATTGTGCTGGTGAGTGTGGTTCTGCCACACACGCTGGCACCTGGACTGCCCTTTTACTCGCAGTTGTCAGCCCTTGCAGCATGGGAGCGGTTCTGACACTTCTCAGGTAGGTGATGTTCCTATACGGTCCTGCGCATTACACGAGACCTTAGGGTACGTATATAAATTATAAATATAGTGTAGGGACCCCCCTTATAGAGATTTGCCGTGACGGGGCAGGGGGGCTCAAATCATTGATCAATTATTTGCCAAAAATCTCATTGAATTGTCACAGTAGGAATGAATTTGTGAATTTTACACTTTTTACTTTCTCATTGTTGCATGCCACTCATAGGCAGTGCTGGCTCCCCTCCTTTTTGCATATATATATATATATATATATATATATATATATATATATATATATATATATATATATATATATATATATATATTGTGAGGTAAATCCTGGGATATGAAGAGGAATTATGACTAGAAGTCATAATTGCTCTCATCACTCCCTGGCAGTGCCCCCTCCCTTCTTGTTCTCAAATGTCCAGCATCTGTGAAGGTGTCACATCCCACTTACACCTCCAACAGCCATCTCCTCTGATATGGAGATGAGATGATGTGAGGACAATGGACCCAGGATGACTCCCTGCCGTCACCCTGTAACAAGAGTTGTATCTCATTAGCAAGGCTTGGAAGTAGCCAGACAGAACGACTCCAGTAAAAAATGGTTCATATCTCGCAAGCCATATCTCCGATAAATATGGCAACCATAAAAATGGTGTTTGCGCAGGCGGACGATGCTGGCACACCTTTTTTATGGAAGGGGGAGCTTGGGAAATGCCCCAGGCGTGATATCAGCCATATGGGAACTCGTAGACAGGTCATGAGTCCCCTCGTTCTGTAGCTAAATTCATAACTGTCACAATGAGAGCATTGGCGTCCGCCTACGACGCTCCCAGGCAAAGTTATGGCCAATATCCCCTTTGCTGGATAATTCTGATCCATGCAGGGGGAGTGGCAGTGCTTCCCTGTGAGGTCACTAAGGTAGGAGGGGACCTGGATCTGCCCAGGTTGATAACCCTACTTCGGCCATTTTCCAGTGTTCTTCTGCTCGGGGGCCTGGTTGGGAAAGACCTGTGAGGAAGAATCCTAGAAACCTGGTCTACAGCGCCCCCCTGTGGCCAGACACACAAGGTAACTGATGTAATTGTATACCTGTTTGTAACCCATGCTTTATCTGTAACTGTACTCTGACATATGTATATTCTGTAGATTCCCTATTGTATATATTGTAGTCTCTAGTGTGCTTTAGGCTGATTAAATTATATAATTAATCTTGGGCTGTTCTGTTATCTCGATCTTGAATCCCACGTCTGTGTGTTCGGCTAATAGTTACCGTAAATCGGTTGGTGGCAGCGAGTTTGTGCCAAGGATTATTGTGGGGAGGCCAGTGAGATTCGGGGAGATTTTATATATTCCGCCCGCGGAGGTCGGGGGAATATATACCTTACTCTCACCGGGGACCCTTCAATAATCGGCATAAGTAGTATAGCGGCCTCCTTGCTTATTGTCGGGCAATTCCATAATTGGCCTGACTATAAGAGGGGCGCTAGAGAGCGCGTCACGTGCTCTGTCTGTCGGTCGGGAGGTATAAAGGAGGGGTGACCCCACTTGTTACCCCCCGATTGTGACGTACTGGTAGCCAGCGCGGGGGATTTCTGAGTGACCCCCCCCCCCGGTGGTTTGTGACATATTGGTGGCAAGCGGTGGGATCGAGATAATAGTGTGTGTGAGTGTGAGACCCATACTCCCAGACACTAAAGACTGCCTGCAGCAGCTGTGGCTGCTGGGGTCTTCAGACTAGCTCAACACTAGAGTGTCAGAGTGCAGATACTGTAAGGTGTGTGGAGGCATCAGGTGTCAGTTCTGTGTCAGTGACCAAAAGTCTGCAAGAATGGCTGATGGCACCAGGAGCAGAGCTATGCAACTGGCCAATGCTAAAGCAGGAGCCGAAGAGAGGGAGGACGGTGCTGTGGGCAGTAATGAGGAGGTTGCCCACGAGTCCTCCAGGAGCTCGACGCCAGAAAACAGCTCCGCAGAGGACATTGCACAACCGGGCACTGCTGGACAAGAGGAGGAGCAGCTCACCCAAGGGTCCTCAACGAGCCAGATGCCAGCCCTCCGCTCTGCAATGGACAGTGAATCACCAGGCTCCGCAGCGGGCCGCAGATCACCACGTGCCATTCCACCGAGCCTGGGAGGCTCGGATAGCCTTCTTCAAATGGCTATGGCCCTTCTCCAGGCTGGAGACCAGGAGGGCTACAAGGGACTCCTGGCAGAGCACAGGGCAGAGCGGCAGGCAGCGCGTGATGCTGAGGCTGCGGAGCGGCAAGCAGTGCGTGAGGCTGCGGAGCGGCAAGCAGCGCGTGAAGAGCGAGAGCGACAGGCAGAGCGTGACTACCAGCTGCAGCTAGCTCAGCTCCGGCCCTCATCAGCCACACGTGACCTTCAAAACACCAAACTTCCAAAGGTCCGTGTTGAGGACTTCCCAGTGCTGGAGAAGGATGGAGACTTGGACTCTTTCTTGACTGCTTTTGAACGGACTTGCTTGCAGCACCATCTGAACAAGGACCAGTGGGCCAAATACCTGACCCCCCGTTTAAGGGGTAAGGCCCTGGATGTCCTTGGGGACTTGCCTGCTGAGGCAGATCAGGGCTACGACACCATCAAGCGGGCCCTGATCCAACAGTACAACCTCACTCCAGAGTCCTACCGCAAGAAGTTCCGGAGCCTACAGAAGGGACCAAAGGACTCCTGGGCTGACCACCGGCGGGCACTTGCCCGAGCTGCCGACCACTGGACCCAAGGCCTGCAGCTTTCCACCGGACCAGAGATCCTGGACTTGGTCATCACGGAGCAACTCTTGTGGAACTGCCCTGAGGATCTCCGCCAGTTCATCCGAGACCAGAAGCCAAAGGGGTCCACGGCTACAGCTGCCCTTGCCGATGACTACACCAACAACCGGGCCCCTGAGGCCAGGAGAGCGGCCACCAGCAGCACCTGGAGAGGGGGTAAGATGAATTCTGCGACTGCCCCACCTGCCCCTAGACTGCAGGGGGTGTCCCCCTCAACTCCCCTCTCCAGGCCCGTGGCGGAACCAAGACGGTGCCACCAGTGCAACCTACCTGGACACTTCAAGGCCATGTGCCCTCAGCGTCCCAAGGCCCCGGCTCCGTCCCCGTCCCAAGGGCCGCCCAAGGTGTATTGTGTGGGTGGGGGTGGTGGTAGGTCCCTGGACAGCTTCCAACCTGTCACCGTCGGCCGGTCTGTGACCATAGGACTGCGAGACAGCGCCTCGGAGGTGACTCTGGTGCGGCCTGAGATGGTGTCCCCCCAAGACTTGATCCCTGGAAAAACCCTCGCTGTCTCCGGGATTGGAGGCACTGACCCGGCGCTGCCTGTTGCTGACATTTATGTGGACTGGGGCGCAGGGCGGGGGGTGAGGGAGGTGGGGGTAACTGATCGGATCCCTGCAAACGTGCTACTTGGGACAGATTTGGGGCAAATAACCTCCCAGTTTGGCCCCGCCCCAAAGGCTGAACCTTCAGCCAGTGCTGACGTGCCTCCGGACAATGTTAATGTGTTATCTATGAATGATGTAAGGGAGGAGGGAGTGAACTCTGATATTTCTGCTTGCATAGACACCATAGACACACACTCAGCTGCAGCTGTGACAGGGGAGGGGGTCAGAGAAAGGTGTGACCATGCCTCTACAAGTAACCAGCCTGTGAGCTGGGATCTGTTGCCCTCTGCAGGGATAAGCAGAGAGCAGGGTGCTGCAGGGGGAGGACCAGTGTGTGGGGTGGGGGCTACCACAGCAAATGTGGGGTCCCCAGAGATTTCACAGCAGGGTTCTGTTGCTGCAGAGGGGGAACAGGCAGGTGAGATTGGGGCCGGTCCAGGAGCGGAAGTGCTCCCAGGTAAGATCTCGGTGCAGGGTTCCCCCACAACCGGGGTGTCAGGAAGCCAGGTAGGTCTGCCTGAACCGGCGACTTGGTCAGGAACGGAGGAGGAGCAGGCACGACCCACGGTCGCAGCGGCTGTGGCCGCTGTCACCCGCAGTGGGAGTGCTGGAAGCCAAGGGGCCTCCCGGAGGTCCGATAGCTCTTCCCCTTCTGACCAAGTGGCAGCCGAGTCAGGTGGAGGCCAGGACACAGGTCCCGGGGTACTGACCGAAGATGTGACAGTCTCGTCGATTCTGGCCACATCTGGTCAGGGGTTTCAGGCAGCGTTAGAAGCTGACGACAGCCGGAAAGCTCTAAAGGAGCAGGCGGCACAGCCTCCCTCGGACTCGGACCCGGAGCGAGTGGTCTGGGACCAAGGACGGCTGTACCGGGCCACGGTCCAGCAGGGTTCACCGGAGGCGTGGCCCAGGGACCGACAGTTGGTGGTACCCTATCCGTTCCGGACGGAGTTGTTGCGGATCGCACATGAGATTCCGATGGCCGGACACCTAGGGATCGCTAAGACCAAGGCCAGGTTAAACCAGCATTTCTACTGGCCAAAAATGGGGGCCGATGTGGCTGCCTACTGCCGTTCGTGTGAAACCTGTCAGAGAGTGGGGAAGGCGGGGCCACACCCCAAAGCCCCACTAGTATCTCTGCCAATCATCGATGAGCCTTTCAGGAGGGTGGCTGTGGATCTGGTCGGCCCGCTGGCCATCCCCAGCAGCTCCGGGAAACGCTTCATACTGACGGTAGTTGACTATGCCACCCGGTACCCAGAAGCAGTGGCCTTGTCGTCCATTCGGGCTGACAAGGTGGCCACCGCATTGCTGGAGATTTTCTCCCGAGTGGGTTTTCCCCAGGAAATGCTCACCGACCGGGGGACCCAATTCATGTCCCAGCTGATGGAGGCCCTCTGTAAGCAAGTCCAGGTGCGACATCTGGTGGCCAGCCCGTACCATCCACAGACTAATGGCCTGTGCGAGCGGTTCAATGGCACCTTAAAGCAGATGCTTAAGATGTTGGTCGACTCCCATGGGCGTGACTGGGAGCGGTATCTCCCACACCTGTTATTTGCTTACCGGGAGGTTCCACAGGCCTCAACAGGATTCTCACCGTTTGAGCTCCTGTACGGGCGACGTGTGCGGGGCCCCCTGGCTCTGGTGAAAGAGGCTTGGGAAGGGGATTTGGCCACCCCTGGAGTGTCGGTTATCGAGTATGTCATGCGCTTCCGGGACAAAATGCAGGCCTTGACGCAACTGGTACACGACAATATGGCTCAAGCCCAGGCCGATCAGAAGCGTTGGTACGACCAGAACGCTTGTGAGAGGACCTACCAAGTGGGTCAAAAGGTGTGGGTACTGGTCCCCGTACCACAGGACAAGCTTCAGGCAGCCTGGGAAGGCCCATACCTCGTGTACCAGCAGCTCAACCCTGTGACGTACCTGGTCACCCTGGACCCTGCCCGTGGAAGGCGGAAGCCCTTCCATGTGAACATGATGAAGGCACATCATGAGCGGGAGGCATGTGCGCTCCCCGTGTGCAACCTGCCCGAGGAGGGAGAAGCGGAGACCCTCTTGGATATGCTAGCCCAGGTTAGGGCAGGCGGATCCATTGAGGATGTGGAGGTTGGCCACCAGCTCTTGGAGGACCAACGGTCCCAGCTGTGGGCCACCCTACACCCCTTCCGGGGGTTGTTTACCAACCAGCCCGGAAGGACTGACTTGGCTGTCCATCACGTGGACACTGGGGATCATCCCCCGATCCGGCGTTCAGCATATCGGGTCTCCCTGGAGGTGCAGCAACACATGCGCCAGGAGATTGACGAGATGCTGAAGCTGGGGGTGATCCAGGCATCCAACAGCGCTTGGGCCTCGCCTGTAGTCCTCGTCCCTAAGAAGGACCGAACCACGCGGTTCTGCGTGGACTACAGGGGGCTCAATGCTGTCACGGTCGCCGATGCGTACCCAATGCCACGCATCGATGACCTGCTCGATCAGTTGGCCGGGGCTCAGTACCTGACCATCATGGACCTGAGCCGGGGATATTGGCAGATCCCCCTGACTCGCAAGGCCAGGGAACGCTCTGCCTTTATTACCCCATTTGGACTGTACGAGTCCACGGTGATGCCATTCGGGATGAGGAATGCCCCTGCCACTTTCCAGCGGATGGTCAACACCCTGCTCAAGGGACTTGAAGGGTACGCGGCCGCGTACCTAGATGACATTGCCGTCTTCAGTCCCACCTGGGAGGACCACCTAGAGCATCTAGCACAGGTGCTCAGGCGGATCCACCGGGCAGGTTTGACCATCAAGCCGGGAAAGTGTCAGCTGGCCATGAGCGAGGTCCAGTACCTCGGTCACCGGGTAGGTGGGAGAACACTGAAGCCCGAGCCTGAGAAAGTGGAAGCCATCGCATCCTGGCCCACCCCCAGGACCAAGAAGCAGGTGATGTCCTTCTTGGGGACCGCTGGGTACTATAGGAGGTTTGTTCCATGCTATAGTAGCCTGGCAAAGCCCTTGACGGACCTCACCAAGAAGAAGCTGCCCTCTGCAGTCGATTGGACAGTGGACTGCGAGACAGCCTTCCGGGCCCTAAAGGACGCCCTGTCCAGCCCGCCCGTGCTACAGGCAGCCGACTTCACGCGGCCGTTTGTAGTACAGACCGACGCCAGTGACTTCGGCCTCGGTGCGGTGCTCAGCCAGGTGGACTCTGCGAGCCAAGAGCACCCAGTCTTGTACCTGAGCAGGAAGCTGTTACCAAGGGAAGTGGCCTATTCTACAATGGAGAAGGAGTGCCTGGCCATAGTGTGGGCCCTGCAGCGTCTGCAACCCTATCTATACGGGCGCCACTTCATCGTGGAGACGGACCACAATCCCCTCAGCTGGTTGCACACCGTCTCTGGGACGAATGGGCGATTGTTGCGATGGAGCCTTGCGCTCCAGCAATACGACTTCACCATTCGCCACAAAAGGGGCCGTGACCACGGTAACGCAGACGGGCTGTCCCGACAAGGAGAGGTCGCGGACGGGCGCACGGGGGAACACCGGAGTGTGCTGCCCCCTAGCGCCCTCAAAAGGGGGGAGGTGTGAGGTAAATCCTGGGATATGAAGAGGAATTATGACTAGAAGTCATAATTGCTCTCATCACTCCCTGGCAGTGCCCCCTCCCTTCTTGTTCTCAAATGTCCAGCATCTGTGAAGGTGTCACATCCCACTTACACCTCCAACAGCCATCTCCTCTGATATGGAGATGAGATGATGTGAGGACAATGGACCCAGGATGACTCCCTGCCGTCACCCTGTAACAAGAGTTGTATCTCATTAGCAAGGCTTGGAAGTAGCCAGACAGAACGACTCCAGTAAAAAATGGTTCATATCTCGCAAGCCATATCTCCGATAAATATGGCAACCATAAAAATGGTGTTTGCGCAGGCGGACGATGCTGGCACACCTTTTTTATGGAAGGGGGAGCTTGGGAAATGCCCCAGGCGTGATATCAGCCATATGGGAACTCGTAGACAGGTCATGAGTCCCCTCGTTCTGTAGCTAAATTCATAACTGTCACAATGAGAGCATTGGCGTCCGCCTACGACGCTCCCAGGCAAAGTTATGGCCAATATCCCCTTTGCTGGATAATTCTGATCCATGCAGGGGGAGTGGCAGTGCTTCCCTGTGAGGTTACTAAGGTAGGAGGGGACCTGGATCTGCCCAGGTTGATAACCCTACTTCGGCCATTTTCCAGTGTTCTTCTGCTCGGGGGCCTGGTTGGGAAAGACCTGTGAGGAAGAATCCTAGAAACCTGGTCTACAGCGCCCCCCTGTGGCCAGACACACAAGGTAACTGATGTAATTGTATACCTGTTTGTAACCCATGCTTTATCTGTAACTGTACTCTGACATATGTATATTCTGTAGATTCCCTATTGTATATATTGTAGTCTCTAGTGTGCTTTAGGCTGATTAAATTATATAATTAATCTTGGGCTGTTCTGTTATCTCGATCTTGAATCCCACGTCTGTGTGTTCGGCTAATAGTTACCGTAAATCGGTTGGTGGCAGCGAGTTTGTGCCAAGGATTATTGTGGGGAGGCCAGTGAGATTCGGGGAGATTTTATATATTCCGCCCGCGGAGGTCGGGGGAATATATACCTTACTCTCACCGGGGACCCTTCAATAATCGGCATAAGTAGTATAGCGGCCTCCTTGCTTATTGTCGGGCAATTCCATAATTGGCCTGACTATAAGAGGGGCGCTAGAGAGCGCGTCACGTGCTCTGTCTGTCGGTCGGGAGGTATAAAGGAGGGGTGACCCCACTTGTTACCCCCCGATTGTGACGTACTGGTAGCCAGCGCGGGGGATTTCTGAGTGACCCCCCCCCCGGTGGTTTGTGACATATATATATATATATATATATATATATATATATATATATATATATATATATATATATATATATATATATATATGTATATATATATATATTTTAGTATGTATGTATGTACAGTTAGGTCCAGAAATATTTGGACAGTGACACAATTTTCGCGAGTTGAGCTCTGCATGCCACCACATTGGATTTGAAATGAAATCTCTACAACAGAATTCAAGTGCAGATTGTAACGTTTAATTTGAAGGTTTGAACAAAAATATCTGATAGAAATTGTAGGAATTGTGCACATTTCTTTACAAACACTCCACATTTTAGGAGGTCAAAAGTAATTGGACAAATAAACCAAACCCAAACAAAATATTTGTATTTTCAATATTTTGTTGCGAATCCTTTGGAGGCAATCACTGCCTTAAGTCTGGAACCCATGGACATCACCAAACGCTGGGTTTCCTCCTTCTTAATGCTTTGCCAGGCCTTTATAGCCGCAGCCTTCAGGTCTTGCTTGTTTATGGGTCTTTCTGTCTTAAGTCTGGATTTGAGCAAGTGAAATGCATGCTCAATTGGGTTAAGATCTGGTGATTGACTTGGCCATTGCAGAATGTTCCACTTTTTTGCACTCATGAACTCCTGGGTAGCTTTGGCTGTATGCTTGGGGTCATTGTCCATCTGTACTATGAAGCGCTGTCCGATCAACTTTGCGGCATTTGGCTGAATCTGGGCTGAAAGTATATCCCTGTACACTTCAGAATTCATCCGGCTACTCTTGTCTGCTGTTATGTCATCAATAAACACAAGTGACCCAGTGCCATTGAAAGCCATGCATGCCCATGCCATCACGTTGCCTCCACCATGTTTTACAGAGGATGTGGTGTGCCTTGGATCATGTGCCGTTCCCTTTCTTCTCCAAACTTTTTTCTTCCCATCATTCTGGTACAGGTTGATCTTTGTCTCATCTGTCCTTAGAATACTTTTCCAGAACTGAGCTGGCTTCATGAGGTGTTTTTCAGCAAATTTAACTCTGGCCTGTCTATTTTTGGAATTGATGAATGGTTTGCATCTAGATGTGAACCCTTTGTATTTACTTTCATGGAGTCTTCTCTTTACTGTTGACTTAGAGACAGATACACCTACTTCACTGAGAGTGTTCTGGACTTCAGTTGATGTTGTGAACGGGTTCTTCTTCACCAAAGAAAGTATGCGGCGATCATCCACCACTGTTGTCATCCGTGGACGCCCAGGCCTTTTTGAGTTCCCAAGCTCACCAGTCAATTCCTTTTTTCTCAGAATGTACCCGACTGTTGATTTTGCTACTCCAAGCATGTCTGCTATCTCTCTGATGGATTTTTTCTTTTTTTTCAGCCTCAGGATGTTCTGCTTCACCTCAATTGAGAGTTCCTTAGACCGCATGTTGTCTGGTCACAGCAACAGCTTCCAAATGCAAAACCACACACCTGTAATCAACCCCAGACCTTTTAACTACTTCATTGATTACAGGTTAACGAGGGAGACGCCTTCAGAGTTAATTGCAGCCCTTAGAGTCCCTTGTCCAATTACTTTTGATCCCTTGAAAAAGAGGAGGCTATGCATTACAGAGCTATGATTCCTAAACCCTTTCTCCGATTTGGATGTGAAAACTCTCATATTGCAGCTGGGAGTGTGCACTTTCAGCCCATATTATATATATAATTGTATTTCTGAACATGTTTTTGTAAACAGCTAAAATAACAAAACTTGTGTCACTGTCCAAATATTTCTGGACCTAACTGTATGTATGTACGTACGTACGTACGGGTATGTATATGTATATATATATATATATATATATATATATATATATATATATATATATATATATATATATATATATATATTATATGTAAAGACAATAAGAGATTCAGGAGGAAAAACAAGAGCAGGATAGAAACTACGAAACAACAAGGGTAAACTCCACATCTGCTTCAAGCAATAAGCACAACTTTCACCAGAGAGTCTGGGACACCACACCTCACAGACCAACATATAATAAACTATAGCTGGCATGGGTAGAAGAATTCCACCAGCATTAATAGGGCGGGAGCAGATGTGATAGGTCTTCTCACAACATGTAATTAGATGAGCAAGCAGACTAGCAGAGATTAACTCTTGCTAGCCTGCCTATGAATCAACACACACAGCAAATCGACACCCGTGTCTGCCTGTGTTGATCCCAGACACCAGGGAAAGAATCAGACGGAGTGTCAGAATCTGCAATCTGAGCAGAGCCAAATGCCGCCATGACAGTTGCCGAAGTTTGTGCAAAATTGCATGTGACAGGGATAAGTGTTCTTACCAATGGTCACTCAGCATACGTGAAATGGCTTTTGTAATGAGTGATCAATTTTTGACTATAGGGGTCTAAGATTCTTGCCTAACGGCACTGTATATGCTGCCCCTTCACTGTGATAATAGGATTATTGGTTAAGCTCTTTGCCCTATCAAGTAGAAATCGAAGACCTAATCTATGAAAAGAATAAAGCTCCAGACAACTTATTCTGATATTGATGACCTATCCTTAGGATTAGCAATTATTCTCGAAGTTGGGGGGGTCTGATAACAAGCACACAGCATTCAGCTGGTAGCAGGTCCCACATGTTGCGTGTTGGTTTCTTACACTGTTCACTTCCAGATGGTGCTGTAAACAGATTATCATTGGGGGATGCTAGGATTCAGATCCCCACTGATTTTGATATTCATGAGGATAGGCCATCCATCAGTATCAATGTCCTGGATAAACCATTTAAGCCATAAATGTTGGGGAAAAAAAGCTGTAATATATATTCTGATCCTATTCCAGTGCTGCCCTTTCCTGTGCCAAGCCTTTTTGAACAATGTGGTGCATTGGCATCATGTCCTGGATAATTAACCATAAAAGCCAATCAATGGCCTCGAGTAATTTCCCATCTGTACTGGAAATGGCTTTCCAGCTTAATGCAGGTTGGCTCGGCCATCTAGAAGGAAACGCCAAAATATAGAAAACGTTTATACGCAAAGACATTGGTAACTTATGACTTTATCGGTAGCTTGAAAAGACCATTTTATCCCTTTGTTCTGATGCCATCCCCATCATCTGTTTTGGGTTTTTTTTCCTGATGTGTTTCTTATGAAAATGTTTACATTTTTAGGTTCTACTACTACAGGATCAACGTGAAATGTATTCACAGAATATTATCGTGCCCCCGTACAACGTTGTTTTAGATGAACTGAAGCCACTGAGTAATTACAGTATCCGTCTGCAGTGTGCCAACGAAGTGGGACGATCGGACTTCACAGACTGGCTATCTTTTCAGACACTAGAGTCCGGTAAGGGATTGGCATTTTGACTTTAGAGAAGGCTAATAAAATTTTTGTGTAGTTTATATACCTATGGGATATGATATTACTATGCGTGTTACTTTATGACAATACAATAATGTTTGGTATAAGATTGTTTGGGGTAAATGGCATAGAACATCATTTTTGATTGACATCTCTGATTTACCTGGAGCAAACACTGCCTGCAGAGAAAGTTCAGGCAGGCCAGTGCTGTCAATCACCAATTTGGGGGCTAGATTGAGAACCCTAATTACTATATTTGTTTATAGGGGTTGTCCTACTTATGCTCCTTGTTTGACTCATAAAAATAAATAAGCCTATACTCGCCTGCGGTGCGACCTTGGTTCTTGCAATGTCTGAAGCTGCATTCCCGGGGCCTACGTGGCATCGTCAAGACATGTGAGCCCCTTGACCAATCAGCGGCCAACTTCCTTCTCCCCACCTTTGGACAATTGAGCAGGAAGTCAGCGCTGCGCTCACATCCTGCTCAAATGTCCAAAGACTGGGAGACTGATGCCGGGCACTGATTTGTCGTGGGGCTCGCGTGTCTTAATGTGATGTGGGCTCTGGGAACGCGGCTTCAGACATCACTGGAACAGCAGCCGCATCGAAGGTGAGTATAGGCTTATTTATTTTTATGGGGCAAACAAGGGGGATGAGTGGGGGTTATCAAATTAGTGGACATCCCCTTTAAGCTTCAGTTTCTGCAGAATGGCGGTAGCGATTAGAGCACTACAGGTGAGATTTTTATGAGCCTATACTTTGTTATACTGTCAGTTTGGACAGACAGATATCCAGTGCCTTCCTAAGTCTGCAGCAGATCGTTGGGGGTCCGTGGTGTTGATACTCCCATCAATCACCCCCCAAAAATGTTTGCAGCACAGAAATGCTGAACGTCTATATGAGCAGTATATGGGCACAGTAGAAAGTCTATTAGCCTGCAGTTCACTCTGGGTACATGATCATAGACTTTATACTGAGCATGTGCATATTTAGCACGTGCTCATGCAGGAGATCAGCCCTTCTTCCAGTTTGTTTATTTTTTACTATAAGTGTATGTACATACGTTTAGGATTCGGTGAACAAATTTCTGCACTGTTTGTGCATCTCTTGGTAGGACAAATGCAGTGTCAAAAACCCGCGTTTTTTGGGTCAATTTTTCCTATTCCTTAGAATAGGTGAAATCTGCGGCAAGAATTGACATCCTGTAGATTTAAATTGGTACCAAATCTGCAAGGAGAAAATACTCCATGTGTGCATGAGACTTCCGGGTTCTCCTTTGCATTGCCGGCATCAGTCAATACATTTAAAATTAATCTAATACCTGGTTTGTTCGGCCCTATATGAAGGCACCATCAAGTAGTAGAGGAACCCTGCGCCAAGAAGGATTTCTTGCAGTAGTTTCCATAAAATCAGTTTTCACTACTTTATGCTGCTTTCACATATCTGATGACCCACGCCTCCTTCTAAAAGTAATAATAAAACATACTAATCGCATATCCCAGTATCTAGAGTCAAACGTGTTGTTTTAAATGTTTCTAAAGACAAATATTTTGTTGAGTTAGGCTACATTCACACTTCCATTGTTTTAAATCTGTCAGGTCCATCGTTGCGACGTAACGACGGATTTATTGTTTTTTAGATGTCAACTGATGCAACGGATATGTTTCACAGGATTCCGTTCACAGGAGTCCTGTGAAAAAAAACTGATCCGTCGCGTCCATTACATCCACTGTGCGTCCGTTTTTTGACGGATCTGTCGTGATCTGTTTTTGTTTGGGACAGCCCAATGGGTATGCCAAACATGCTGGGCATGCTCAGTAGAGTATGACGGAATCCAGCACTGGATTCCGTAGTGTGACGGATTACAGTGGAATCCAGCACCATAGACATCCATTATAGCTCTTGATGGATTGCGACGGACACCTGCGGAGTGTGTTTTTTTTTTTTGTTTTTTTTTTTTGCTGCTCCAAACAAAGTTACATTCAGCGTTGCTCCCGTCTGACGGTTAGTCAGTAAACTACTGATCCGTCACCCGGCGGATGCAACGCTAGGCCTTCAGTCACAATCCGTCGCTAATAGAAGTCTAGGGGGAAAAAACGGATTCCTGCAAAATATTTTGCAGGATACCGTAATTCTTCAAGGCGACGGATTCTGAATGATGCAAAACAATGGATTTGTGAATGTAGCCTTAATTTTGTGCTACGATTCATTTTTGCAGATAGAATGAGTATGAATATTTTGCAATATTATGGGACTGAGCGCTCCTGTGTCCTACGTAACAGTAGTGGAATGAGCCGACATAACCCCGTTTTACTGAAAGAAGAATTATTGAGATTTCCTCTGTGCAGATGCAGGAAATAGGTCACATTTCCCTGGGGTCCTTGTAATTTCAGCCTTACTGTGCCTTCCTGCCTTCCTTTTGTTAATATCTTACATGATGATGTAAACACTTTCTCTGGCTTTTATTACAATGCCACATTTAATAGAAGTTACAACCATGATGTAAGGCATTTGTTCTATTATGGTTTAATTGGGTTTACATGCATTTACCATTCTTACTCAACTATTTGCTTGACCTCGCAACAATTTTAAACCTTTAGGCTTTGTCCTTATATTACTTTGAAAGGATGTTTTTAGTACATCCTCGCAGAGTAAGCAGCAGCCAAGGGAGCAGGGACCCGACTGTGAGAGCTGGCGGGACGAACCATAAAGTAGTGGTCCTTCATTACTATTTCTGCCTTCCTGATCGCTGAATACACGGTACCAAACGAGAATGGTGTATTCTATTAGGAAAATCAAGAGTTAAAAGTTATAATAAAATGTATCTAAAATGTTTATGTATAGGACTTATGCCGGCATCACATGGGACGATCTATCGTGCAATCACACGAGCGATCGTACCCGCCCCCGTCGATTGTGCGTCACGGATTGCCCGTGGCGCACAGTCGTTAACCCCCGTCACACGCACTTACCTGCTGAGCGACGTCGCTGTGGGCGGCGAACATCCTCTTCCTGAAGGGGGAGGGACGTTCGGCGTCACAGCAACGTCAAACAGCAGCCGGCCAATAGAAGCGGAGGGGTGGAGATGAGCGGTACGTAACATCCCGCCCACCTCCTTCCTTCCGCATTGCCGGCGGGACGCAGGTAAGCTGTGTTTGTCGTTCCCGGGGTGTCACATTGAGCGATGTGTGCTGCCCTGGGAACGATGAACAACCGGCGCACAGAAGAAGAAACAACTTTTTGAAAATGAGCGACGTGTCAACGAGCAATGATAAGGTGAGTATTTTTGCTCGTTCACCGTCGCTCGTAGCGGTCACACGCTACGATATCACTAACGATGCCGGATGTGCGTCACTTACGACATGATCCCGCCAACATATCGCCGGATATATCTTACTGTGTGACGCCGGCATTAGACAGAGATGAGGAATACTGTAATGTTGACTGTACCCTTGAATTTGTACCCTAGGACTTAGATAAGTGATAACCAGACATATGTGAGGGCAACCGTTCCAATTATTAAATTCCTTGTTCCAATTATTACATTGCAAAGAAGTTGCATACACATATAGTAAGAATTGAACAAGTATTCCTGAGTTGTCTCCTGTAATGTTAGGAGTATAAAAGGTCTGGTGGTGTATCAAAAGCCAGAAAACACCTTGATTTTGCCTTGTTTCTGTGGTGCAAGTAAATAAATCCACTTTACTCGAATGCTCCTGTAAGAGAACAATCTATTCTGTTCCTTAAGAAACCATCTTGTCTTATAACTGAATGATTTAATAGGGTTCAGCTAACACTGATGGGCGGGGAAGTTTCACATTTCCATTCACGCCTCTACTGCTCTTATTGGTGCTCAGTTCGGTGGAGTAGTTTCTTTGTTTGGGGTACTATATAAACTGGTCACCTGATGTAATAAAGCAGAAACTTTCACCACAAATCTTTATTAATTTGGAGTTCAAGAGGCAATGAAGGAGTGTATTTTGCTCCTAGTTCTGCATCTTGAGTACATTTTCCAGCATATTCAGTTTGGGAAGCAGGAACATTATGTGCTCCTCCTGTCCTGGTGATCATCTCATTTTCGGGTACTAGGAGAGTGCAAGATAAGTTATACAGTGAAACTGGAGACTAAATTTGCTCTTAAAATGAACCTGTCCTTAGGATTGTATACCCTAAACCAACAGCCTGTACAGTGCCTACAAGTAGTATTCAACCCCCTGCAGATTTAGCAGGTTTGATAAGATGCAAATAAGTTAGAGCCTGCAAACTTCAAACAAGAGCAGGATTTATTAACAGATGCATAAATTTTACAAACCAACAAGTTATGTTGCTCAGTTAAATTTTAATAAATTTTCAACATAAAAGTGTGGGTCAATTATTATTCAACCCCTAGGTTTAATATTTTGTGGAATAACCCTTGTTTGCAATTACAGCTAATAATCGTCTTTTATAAGACCTGATCAGGCCGGCACAGGTCTCTGGAGTTATCTTGGCCCACTCCTCCATGCAGATCTTCTCCAAGTTATCTAGGTTCTTTGGGTGTCTCATGTGGACATTAATCTTGAGCTCCTTCCACAAGTTTTCAATTGGGTTAAGGTCAGGAGACTGACTAGGCCACTGCAACACCTTGATTTTTTCCCTCTTGAACCAGGCCTTGGTTTTCTTGGCTGTGTGCTTTGGGTCGTTGTCTTGTTGGAAGATGAAATGACGACCCATCTTAAGATCCTTGATGGAGGAGCGGAGGTTCTTGGCCAAAATCTCCAGGTAGGCCATGCTATCCATCTTCCCATGGACGCGGACCAGATGGCCAGGCCCCTTGGCTGAGAAACAGCCCCACAGCATGATGCTGCCACCACCATGCTTGACTGTAGGGATGGTATTCTTGGGGTCGTATGCAGTGCCATCCAGTCTCCAAACGTCACGTGTGTGGTTGGCACCAAAGATCTCGATCTTGGTCTCATCAGACCAGAGAACCTTGAACCAGTCTGTCTCAGAGTCCTCCAAGTGATCATGAGCAAACTGTAGACGAGCCTTGACATGACGCTTTGAAAGTAAAGGTACCTTACGGGCTCGTCTGGAACGGAGACCATTGCGGTGGAGTATGTTACTTATGGTATTGACTGAAACCAATGTCCCCACTGCCATGAGATCTTCCCGGAGCTCCTTCCTTGTTGTCCTTGGGTTAGCCTTGACTCTTCGGACAAACCTGGCCTCGGCACGGGTGGAAACTTTCAAAGGCTGTCCAGGCCGTGGAAGGCTAACAGTAGTTGTTGTTATTATTATTATTATTATTATTTATTTAAAGAGCGCCATTGATTCCATGGTGCTGTACATGAAAAGGGGGTTACATACAGAACACATATACAGGTTACAGTAGATAGACTAGTACAGAGGGAAGAGGGCCCTGCCCTTGCAGGCTTACATTCTAAAGGATTTTGGGGAGGAGACAGTAGGTGGGGTGTAGGTCGGGCGGCAGCTCCGCACGGTGGTCGGGCGGCAGCTCCGCACGGTGGTCGGGCGGCAGCTCCGCACGGTGGTCGGGCGGCAGCTCCGCGCGGTGGTGAAGCAGTGAGGTCATTCAAGGTTATAGGCATTTCTGAACAGATGAGTCTTTAGGTTCCGTTTGAAGTTTGCAAGTGTAGTAGATAATCTGACGTGTTGAAGCAGCGAGTTCCAGAAGACTGGGGATGTTCGGGAGAAGTCTTGGAGGCGGTTGCATGAGGAGCGAATGAGAGAGGAGGAGAGAAGGAGATCTTGGGAGGACCGGAGATTACGTTTTGGAGTGTAGCGAGAGATTAGTTCAGAGATATATGGAGGAGACAATTTGTGGATGGCTTTGTAAGTCAGTATTAGTAGTTTGAATTGGATATGATGGAAGATTGGGAGCCAGTGAAGGGACATGCAGAGAGGAGAAGCAGGGTGGTAGTGAGGCGAGACGTGGATCAGTCGGACAGCAGAATTAAGGATGGACTGGAGAGGGGCGAGCGTTTTAGCAGGGAGACCACATAGGAGGATGTTGCAGTAGTCGAGGCGGGAGATTGAGAGCGTGCACTAGCATTTTTGTAGATTGAGAATTAAGGAAGGGACGGATTCTGGAAATATTTCTGAGCTGAAGACGACAGGAGGTGGTGAGGGATTGGATGTGTGGTATGAAGTACAAGGCAGAGTCAAAGATAACTCCCAGGCACCGAACTTTGGGTGCTGGGAAGAGCGTGATGTTATTTATTGTAATAGATAGATCAGGTAGAGAGTGTAGGTGAGATGGAGGAAAAATGATCAGTTCAGTTTTGGCCACATTGAGCTTTAGGAAGCGAGAGGAGAAGGAAGATATAGCAGATAGGCACTCTGGGATTCTGGACAGCAGAGATGTGACATCTGGGCCAGAGAGGTAGATCTGAGTGTCATCGGCATATAGGTGGTACAGGAAGCCATGGGACTTTATGAGTTGTCCCAGGCCAAATGTGTAGATAGAGAAAAGTAATGGTCCCAGGACAGAGCCTTGAGGGACACCAACAGAAAGAGGACGGGATGAAGAGGTTGTGTGGGAGTGGGAGACACTAAAAGTGCGGTTGGTAAGGTATGAAGAGATCCAAGAGAGGGCGAGGTCTCTGACACCAAGGGAAGAGAGGATCTGTAGTAGGAGGGAGTGGTCGACAGTGTCAAAGGCTGAGGATGGTCTAGAAGTAGGAGTATAGAGAAGTGGTTGTTCGCTTTGGCAGTAAGTAAGTAATTTGTGATTTTAGTCAGGGCAGTTTCAGTGGAATGATGTGGACGGAAGCCGGACTGTAGGTTGTCAAAGTGAGAGTTAGAGGAGAGGTGGGAGGAAATTTCAGCATGGACGTGCTGTTCCAGGAGTTTTGAGGCGAATGGGAGTAGCGATATGGGGCGATAGCTGGCAGCAGAGGTTGGGTCGAGGGAAGGTTTCCCTTAGTTCCATAAGCCTTCCACTTTCGGATGATGCTCCCAACAGTGGAGACAGGTAGGCCCAACTCCTTGGAAAGGGTTTTGTACCCCTTGCCAGCCTTGTGACCCTCCACGATCTTGTCTCTGATGGCCTTGGAATGCTCCTTTGTCTTTCCCATGTTGACCCAGTATGAGTGCTGTTCACAAGTTTGGGGAGGGTCTTAATTAGTCAGAAAAAGCTGGAAAAAGAGATAATTAATCCAAACATGTGAAGCTCATTGTTCTTTGTGCCTGAAATACTTCTTAATACTTTAGGGGAACCAAACAGAATTCTGGTGGTTTGAGGGGTTGAATAATAAATGACCCTCTGAATAAACTTTTCACAATTTAACAAAAAAAAAAAAAAAAGAAGTAACATTCTTTTTTGCTGCAGTGCATTTCACACTTCCAGGCTGATCTACAGTCCAAATGTCACAATGCCAAGTTAATTGCGAATGTGTAAACCTGCTAAATCTGCAGGGGGTTGAATACTACTTGTAGGCACTGTATGTAAAGGTGCTTTTAAGGCTAATTAAAGCCTTAGATTTCTTATAGAAATTTATTTTGCTGTATTAGAGAAATTCATAGTTGAAATTGTATGCTAATGAGCTATGAGTGCAGCAGGGCGGGCACTGCGCTTACTGCTGTCCTGTCTCCTTCATCAATATCTGATCAGCCAGTTCCATACACCACGCACCCCCGCTTTTCATGAATGATCAGTTCCAGAGCTGCTCAGTCTTACGATAGCGACCGTGGCCAGGTACTGCACATTCTCCTCCCATGCATAGTTACATAGTTACTTAGGTTGAAAAAAACCCTCGGTCCATCTAGTTCAACTTCCTCCACCAGTTCTACATTTGGTCACTAAGTCACTTATAACCAACAATGTTGTGTGATGAGGAAATCATCCAGCCCTTTTTTAAAAGCTGTTATAGTATCTGCCATTACTACCTCTTGTGGTCGGCATTCCACAGTCTGACTGCTCTAACTGTAAAGAACCCTTTCCTATTTAGCTGTCGGAATAGCTTTTCTTCCACTCGCAGTGACTGCCCCCTGGTCCTTAGTATTGTCTTTGGAAGGAATAAGTCATGTGCCAGTCCTTTATATTGACCACACATGTATTTATACATATAAATGAGATCTCCTCTGAGACGTCTTTGTTCTAAGCTAAACATATCTAACTTTTTCAACCTGTCATCATACGTGCGGCCTTCCATTTCTTGTAGTAGTCTAGTTGCCTGCCTTTGAACTGACTCTAACTTCTGAATGTTCTTTTTAAAATGTGGAGCCCAAAACTGGATCCCATATTCCAGATGTGGCCTTACAAGTGATTTATAGAGGGGTAACAATACGTTGGGATCGCGGGATCTAATCTCTCTTTTTATACACCCTAGAACAGACCTGGGCAAGGGGCGGCCCGCGGGCCACATCCGGCCCGCCTACTCTCTGTGACCGGCCCGCCTGGCTCAGGGCGTCCTTGCTGGCCGGTCACTGATGAGAGCAATCTGACCTGTTGTCCGGAGCTCCAGGCTCCGGGAGGCGCGTGGTCAGATTGCCCTCATCAGTGCCCGGGCAAATGCCGGGGCCCTGGAGAGCCGGGGGGGCCCACTCGGCCTCGTCAGTTCTGGTGACCCTTGGCCAGGACCCACTCGCCTTAGTTCTGCTGCCCCCCGGGCCGAGTAGGAATCTGCAGCGCCGTCCCTTTAAGGAGCAAAGACTTCCTGGCTGAACTTAATCTGTGGGCGGAGCTACCGGCCGGCGTCCTGCTCATCCCACAGATGAGAGTTGCAGTGCCAGCCAGCGACCCCCAGCACAGTGCTTCTTTCCGGCTCTGTGTGGGCCCCCTCTCCACCGTGACCTGAGCGGTATGTACCCTCCCCACCCCCCGATTTATGGGCCCTGGTGAGCTGTATGGGCTCTTCTCCCCCCCTAGGTGTATTCCCTGCAAAACCCTACCCTCCCCCCCCCCCCCGGTGCCGTATGTGCTGGGCCCCAGAGCCGCGTGTGTGTCTGTCTGTATGACTGTATATATGTAGCAGAGCTATGTGTGTATGTATGTATATATGTAGCAGAGCTATGTGTGTATGTATGTAGCAGAGCTATGTGTGTATGTAGCAGAGCAATGTGTATGTATGTATATATGTAGCAGAGCTATGTGTGTCTGTATGTAGCAGTGCTATGTGTGTATGTAGCAGTGCTATGTGTGTATGTAGCAGTGCTATGTGTGTATGTATGTAGCAGAGCTATGTGTGTATGTAGCAGAGCAATGTGTATGTATGTATATATGTAGCAGAGCTATGTGTGTCTGTATGTAGCAGTGCTATGTGTGTATGTAGCAGTGCTATGTGTGTATGTAGCAGTGCTATGTGTGTATGTATGTAGCAGTGCTATGTGTGTATGTATGTAGCAGTGCTATGTGTGTATGTATGTAGCAGAGCTATGTGTGTATGTATGTAGCAGAGCTATGTGTGTATGTATGTAGCAGTGCTATGTGTGTATGTATGTAGCAGAGCTATGTGTGTATGTATGTAGCAGAGCTATGTGTGTATGTATGTAGCAGAGCTATGTGTGTATGTATGTAGCAGAGCTATGTGTGTATGTATGTAGCAGTGCTATGTGTGTATGTATGTAGCAGAGCTATGTGTGTATGTATGTAGCAGAGCTATGTATGTATGTATGTAGCAGAGCTATGTGTGTATGTATGTAGCAGTGCTATGTGTGTATGTATGTAGCAGAGCTATGTGTGTATGTATGTAGCAGAGCTATGTATGTAGCAGAGCTATGTGTGTATGTATGTAGCAGAGCTATGTGTGTATGTATGTAGCAGAGCTATGTGTGTATGTAGCAGAGCAATGTGTATGTATGTATATATGTAGCAGTGCTATATGTGTATGTAGCAGTGCTATGTGTGTATGTAGCAGTGCTATGTGTGTATGTATGTAGCAGAGCTATGTGTGTCTGTATGTAGCAGAGCTATGTGTGTCTGTATGTAGCAGTGCTATGTGTGTATGTAGCAGTGCTATGTGTGTATGTATGTAGAAGAGCTATGTGTGTATGTATGTAGCAGAGCTATGTGTGTATGTATGTAGCAGAGCTATGTGTGTATGTATGTAGCAGAGCTATGTGTGTATGTATGTAGCAGAGCTATGTGTGTATGTATGTAGCAGAGCTATGTGGGTATGTATGTAGCAGAGCTATGTGTGTATGTATGTAGCAGAGCTATGTGTGTCTGTAGCAGAGCTATGTGTGTCTGTATGTATGCAGCAGAGCTGTGTGTCTGTAGGCATGTATAATGTGTATCTATGTATGTCAGTGTATATGGCTGTATAGATGTGTCCGTTCTATACGTATTTTTGTGAGTTTGTCTTTAAATATGTATGTGTACGTATGTGTGTCTGCGTGTTGATGGGGCCCACTGGGACTCTTCCGCCCGGGGCCCACAAAAACCTGGAGCCGGCCCTGACCCTCATCACA